>NC_142649.1:36528409-36831439 GCF_055504915.1 Nelumbo nucifera
TGGCTTGGAATAATACCAAATTTGGTGTTTCCTGGAGTTACAACTCGTTGCTACCAACAGGGCCGTGATGTGACATTAGATAGTGGGTAGAAGTATAGAAAACGTATCCTGGAGCATTGGTATTAAACAAAAAAAGTTGTTGCTCTAGGAAACGTCCTACCTGGCAGCAACAATTCCAAACAAAAAAAGACACAGTTTTCTGAGAAAACAGTGCTTCCAACCCACACATCAGCAACACCATTTTCTCAGAGAACAGTGCTACATCTGCAGCATCGATGCCAAACGTATACTAGGTAAATCAAGAAAATTTAAAGCAGTGGACATACCTGGAATGGCAAAGGAAAGGAAGAACTCCATGTGCATTGCTTGGTCCAGCCGCCATTATCTTTAATGTGTATCAGCTTCTAACTTCAGTCATTTATCATGCTTCTTGGGTGTGAAAGGTTATGAAGAATGTGCCTCAAATTGTGTAGATGATCTGCTGAAAGTATGCGGTGTTGTTGCTTCAAACATGCTTCATGCTTTCTTCCTTGATAATTTGTGTGGCGTAGGGTTTATTGGATTGATACTATTATGAATGGACCTAAGAGACATGGGACATGGTGGGGAGTGAGTCTAAGACGTGGGTTAGGGAAGCTTTGAGAAGATTTTAGACGTGAAAGGGAGTGGTGTCTTGCCTAATAGGTGTAGAATTCTCACTTGAGGCTAAGATATATTGTATAGGTTAGATTGTGTGTCTAGGATATGAAAAATGGATGGTAGTTATAGATTTTTTGAGAGGGGAATGGAGGGCTGAGATGGGAAATAAGAGAGATCAATGACTGAGGTTTAAATGGTTTTTGAAGGGAGATTGATTGGGAGAATGGGCTGTCAAGACAGTTTTATGAGAGATCCTCTCAATCAATCAAGACAAAGAGTGAAAGATTTCACCAATTTATCTAAATTGGACATTCTAAGTTTAAGTGATTGACTTGATTGATTGGAAGCTATAGTTGGTCAAATATTGGATTTTTAAGATGCTTCAAGAGGCTGAGAGGAAGTTTTGGTCGTGGGATGCCCTAGGTTCGAAATTGTTGTGAAGATGATTCCAAATGGAGGGCCCGGATCAAATCTAGCTTTAGGTCTCAAGATGGAGGGACTAACGGTGTCAGAATTGGATGATCTTGGTACCGTTGGACTCAGAATTTCGAGATCTATCCATCTAAAAGGTTGGATTTCAAATTTCATGAGGCATAGAGTTCAGGATCAAAGATGATCCCAATCGGACGATTGGAATCGGTTCCAACTTTGGGTCTTGAGATGAAAGGGTAAGCGGTGTCGGATTTGGGTGATCTTGGTGTCATTGGATTGGGATTTTTGGGTTCTACGTACCTATTGTTTTGGATTTTTTATTTGATGTGGAATGAGGTTTAGGGTCAAAATGACTCCGATTGGACGATCGGAATCGATTTCGGCTTTGGGTTTTGGGATGATGGGGTAAACGGTGTCAAACTTGGGTGATCTTGATGTCATTGGATTTGGATTTTTGGGTTCTACGTACCTATGGTTTTGTATTTCTGATTTGACATGAAATGAGGTTTAGGATCAAAATGACTCCGATCAAATGATCGGAATCAGTTCTAGCTTCGGGTCTGAGGATGATGGGGTAAACGATGTCAGACTCGGGTGATCTTGGTGTTGTTGGATTTGGATTTTTGGGATCTACGTACCTATGATCTTGGATTTTGGATTTGATGTGAAATGAAGTTCAGGATCAAAATGACTCCGATCGGACAATTGGAATCGGTTTTGACTTTGGGTCTTAGGATGAAGGGGCAAACGGTGTTGGACTTAGGTGATCTTGGTGTCATTGGATCTGGATTTTTGGATTCTACGTACCTATTGTCTTGGATCCTTGAGGCCTCAACTTTTGTAAAATTCCCAAAAATTGTTAGACAGTTTTGTATGCCCTTAGCTCCAATTAGTTTGGTGTACTTATGACATTTATTGTAAATGAATAAAGTACATATTTGATTCATATTCCTGTGGTGTGTTTCTGTGTAATACCCTTAAACTGGACACTTATGAGACTCGTGTTACTTTAAAATGTTCACAGCAGTTGGATAAATCTGGGGAGATTTATCCTACCAAGGCTGACACTGGTGTGCTGCCAAATGTTGGGGTGGCCTGTCTCAGCCGCCAGGGTGAGACCCAAGGCACATATAGTGTAGGATTAATTGAATCTTTGAACCAGACCAGATTTCCAGTATTGCCCTAGACCTTAGAGATTGATAGGAAAAACTGGAAAATTACACCTGACCCCTAGACTCGATTGTGATACTGCACTAGGTGTCGGATTGGGTTGTCTTTGATATGCCAATCAGTGAGATCCTTAGCGGGGGTCAAAACCTGGGTATGTTGGGACAGTCTGAGAATTCATCTGAGTGGGTGATCATAGTGACAAGATCAGCCCCTTTTTCGGACAAAGGTAATGATCGGGGATGCACTCTCTCTGATGGAAACCAAGACTGTCGGCAGCCGATTTCAATCGTTGAGATTTGTTTTGCAAAACATATTTTATATGAGATATAAAAGTATATATATTATGGTTTCTAAACGTTTGCAAAAGGTTTTAAATCCTGGGATCCATGTGAGTAGAGAGTGCAGCATTGTTCCTTGTAGCCGAGGGAGAGGTCCTCTCTTGTCGGGCAGTGTTTGATCATTATGGGCTGAGAGGTTAAGTGTAAAGCCATTGAGGGTAATGTCTGATGGGCTAATCTTGCATCTACTCACAGTCCCTGAGTGTTACAAGGTGGCTTAGCCTAATGACCACTTAGGGTAAGTATTGGGCCCACAGAGCCCATGTGATGGGTTTCACGGGGTGCACTGTCCATAACATTGTATTCGGCTAGGCCTTGTAACAAAGGCTGGGCTGAACCCATGTGGCTGATGTGTAGATCAATGTTTGGGTCCCACGCCATACAAGGAAGCCCAACTGGGCAATAGTTTGGAAGGCTAAGTGAGCACATAACCTTATTGGGTCTAAAGCCCATTTCAAACTGGGCTGATTTTATCAGTTAAATTAGTGGCGAATTCTGAGATTAGATTAGCAGATAGGATTGGGCCTTAACCCTATCCACTCAGAGAGTCCAGATCTGAATGTGATTCAGATATGGAAACCTCCTAATAGGATTAGGAGGGGGCTGATCTAATCTGCAGATAAGATAAGGGTTTACCCTTATCACTTAAAGGGAATTCTGACCCAAATATGATTTGGATCAACAACTCCTAATGGGATTAGGAGCTGATCCCTTCAATTTTATAAAAGGAGGAAGGGGCGACAGCCTTTAGGAGATATTCATATTCACATTCTCTTCAGGGCTGAAATCACAAAAGAGAGCATTCAGCATCTCTGCGCTAAATCTCTCTTGCCACCTCCTTCCTGCCGCCGCCATATCTGCCAGTTCGATCTCCTCTTGTCAATAGGAGTGATCAAGATTGGATCTTAATATCAGTCCTTTGTGAAAGGGTTGATTGGAAGTAGTGCTCACGTGTTGTCCAGCTGATTCTTGCGAAGGATCTGGTTCTTTTGAAGAACACTGCTGATTCTGCTCCATCCTGCAATGCGCCATCTTCAGTGGGAGCAGTTTTTGGTTCCTTCCTTGGGCGTGAACACCTCCATTGGGAGATACTATTTCTCCGTATCAGGTATATCCCTCTCCTACTGTTTTTGTTCAGATCTGGTTCTGTTCTTGGTTCAAGATTGATCCTTGAAAAATATGATTTTTCTAAAATAGGCAATACGATTTCCAGTAGGATGGAGAGAAATTTTTGAAATTCGCCCATTCTATTCTGCAAGATTTGGGCGTCCATACGATGGATATCTCATCCCTTAAAAAATACCCCCGAGTCGGTTGAGAGGTTAGCTAAAGCATGCTTGAAGCTCAAAGTGTTGTAGAAAGACTAAAGAGCACAAAAATGGGATGTCTACAGACCTTTTTGATGCACCTCATATGGTGTTTCAGAACCCTATATGAAACTTCTATTTGACTCCGATCAGACGATCGGAATCAGTTTCGACTTTGGGTCTTAGGATGAAGGGGTAAACGGTGTTGGGCTTAGGTGATCTTGGTGTCATTGGATTTGGATTTTTTGGCCTACGTACCTATTGTCTTGTATCCTTGAGGCCTTAAGTTTTGTTGAAAGGTTAGCTGAAGCATGCTTGAAGCTTAAAGTGTTGCAGAAAGACTAAAGAGTGCAAAAATGGGGTGTCTAAAGACCTTATTGATGCATCTCATATGGCATTTTGGAACCCTATATGGAACTTCCATTACAAGATGATACCATTTGGGCTAAACAGTGTTGAGGCCACCTACTAGAGAGCCATGATAAGCATTTTCCACAACATGATGCACAAGGAGAATGAGTGCTACATGCATGACATAGTAGTAAAGGCAAGAAAGAAGGATAGCCATATAGAGGTCCTTAGGAAGGTATTCATGAGATGTAGAGAGTTCAACTTGAGATTGAACCCCTTGAAATGCACGTTCAAAGTGCAGTCAGGGAAGTTCCTTGGTGACAGAGTTGACTAGTCCGTTATCCACTCTGATGAAAACAAAGTCATGGAAGCCCTAGACCTTCCCCCTCCTAAGAATGAATCGCAACTTAAAAACCTTTATAGGGAAGGTATCATACCTCAGAAGGTTCATCCCAGGGTTAGCACTAGCTAAGGCCCTGACCATGTCACCCCCACGAAGTGGTTAAGGATTTATACTTTACATTGCATCCAATTCAGAGGTTGTAGGATGTTTATTAGCTCAAGAAAACGACCAAAAGAAAGAGTGCCCAATCTGTTACAGCAGTAGAATACTTAAGCCAGCAAAAAGGAAATATTCCCATATGGAGCACCAGTGTCTAGCACTAGTTTCCTTCGTTGTTCAACATTGAATATACCTATCCAAAAGCCACTAAATGTCAAGTTGTAGTAGACCTCTTAATGGCCTTTCCTACGAATGATGAATTTGACATATTTGAAGAAATACCCGAGGAACTTCCCTCATTGCAGTAGTAGAAGACGCCGAATGGGAGCTAACGTTCAACAATAGTTGTACCAATTCTTTGGTAGGAGCAGGGCTGACGTTAACTTCCTCATTAGGAAAGACCACAAACTATTCCTTCAAACTTTCAATTCCCTTGCTCTTACAACATTGAAAAATACGAAGCACTTCTGCTAGGATTGACTATTGCAAGGGATTCAAAGGCTCGAAAAATACGGGTGATAAGGGATTCTAAGATAGTAATCGACTAGATGGGAGGAGATACAATCGTCAAGGAAATATCTATACTCCCCTATAGAACCCTGATACAAAACCTTACCAAGGACCTAGAGGTAACGTACGAGAACCAAAATAGGGCCAAAATAGATATGCCAATGCATTCGCCACCCTTGGGTCCAAAATTCAGCCAAGTGAGGAACCCATCATAACCATCAGAATGCAAGGTCAGCCCTCGACAAACAGGTTGGTTCATTGGATAAAGACAAAAGACCAAGTTCAAGAATGTGACTAGAGGCTGACCATAATATAAAAGTTACAAAATCCGACCTCTGTGACCCAAGACAATATGATCTTGCTATGGTATCAACTAGTACATGGAATGCTTTATCTCAAAATGGTAGGTGGGGTAAGAGCACCGTGTCTGAAACTTGAGGAAGCAGTAGTGGTGTCAAAGGAGACTATGCTGAAGATGGAACCACGCCATTAGACTACAGCATGATTGCAAAAAGTGTATCCTAAAAGATGGCACCATGCCCACAAAAACTATGCTAAGGAAAATGCTTCTATCCAAAGTCAAGAGGTTCTATCTGCAAGATGGGTTATTGTACAAAAAGTCATATATGGGGCAACCTTTGCAATGTATCATAGGTGATGAAAATAGAGGAAATTCTAGATGTCGTCCATGGTTCTAAGCCCGCTACCCATCAAGGATGGATGGGCCTATATAATCACATCTTACACCTCGGCTTTTATTGGCTGACTATGTTAGAAGATACGCAAAGACATGTACAAAGGTGTCATACTTGTCAAATACATGGTTGTCGAATCCATCAGCCAACCAACGGACTCCACCTAGTAGTAGCAACTTGGCCCTTCCACACATGGGGAGTGGACCTCATTTGAAAAGTAAACCCCACATCCAGAGGATACTATTTCATCATCATAGCCATAGATTATTCACCAAGTGGGCTGAGGCGACCCCCCTAAGAAGGGTGGTCATAGAAAATGTGGCAAACTTTCTTAGGCAACACATTGTACATCGCTTCGACGTGCCTATGAGAATCTCGACAAACAACGAATTATTCATCAAGAACCAAGAAGTACATAACTTGTTAGGTCAATATGGGGGCATGATTAGGAACATCCACCACTTACTGCCCATAAGGAAACGGGTAGGCAAAGACAACCAACAAGACCCTATTAAAGATATTAGGAAAAATGGTGGCTAAGAACTAGAAGGATTGGGCAAACAAACTCTCTAGTATGCTCTGGGCATATTGAATTCTGATCATGAAAGGGACCCAAGCAACACTATACTCATTTGTATACGAGTAAGAAGTGGTCCTACCTGCAGAAATACAAACGGTGTCTGCCAAAGTGGCTTATGTAATGAGGAAACAATTCAAGATAGATAAGATGGATCAGATGATCTGTGATAGATTGGAAACAATAAACAAAGTGTGGGAAAATGTCTACAAAATAGATAAAATACAAATAGCTCATGGCCTCCAATTTCAACAAAATGGAAAAGCCATGGAGATTCAAAAAGGGTGACAAGATACTCAAGTCGGTTTTGTACGTCTGGAAAGGGAAATCTATTGGCAAGTTTTCACCCAATTGGGTTGGGCCCTATGTTGTGAAAGAAGCTCACCCTACAGGGTACTATGTGTTATGAGACCCCCAAACAAACGAAAAAGATGAAATGATGAAAGGGCACTAGTTAAAGTTGTACAATGAATGGTAATGTAATAATTGGTGTTTAACAAAAAAAAAAAAAAAAACTCCACATGTACTTATTGTTATTTGCCACATGAATTTAATAAAAGTTTCTTTTATTTAATGAAAGTCCATTTTCACTTACATGTTGTTTATCGCATTGCACTCATCTTGTAAAGCCCTAGCAAGCCCAGGCATTCTCCTTATAAAACCCAAGCAATCCCAGGCACTCACCTTATAAAACCCAAGCATTCACCTTATTTTTTATATGTATAATATATAGTCTTGCGAGCTTTATGAGCCTAACTATATTAGGCTTCAGCTCCGCTTGATTACAAAATGAGCCTATATATTGGATTCAAGTTCAGTTTGAAGCTTGGTTTAGACTGAATCGATTTGAGATTTTTACAAGCCGAGATCAAATAACTCTTGAAAGACTCGATTTATTTCCACTCCTAGACATCATTGATATTCGAGAGTTGAAAATACTGTTGTAATGCTATGCCTATGGAAACCAGATTTCCTGCCCATTACTTTCTACCCACATTCTACCCTCCATGAATTGTAGCCACACATTGCCATTTTGAATTGTGAGATGTGTGGCTGCAATTCAGGACAGGTAGAGTGTGGGTAGGAAAAGTGAGTAAGAAACCTAGTCGGCTAGTCCATCTATTATCATCCAATCATCGAATTCACAAGGGTGCCCCACAACACATCCCAATCATGCATTGGGAATATCTCCCAATGACAAGTACTGAAGATGATGATGAGACATCATGGAGAGTGTTCCCAATACACAGTTGGGATGTGCTGTAACTCATTGGAATTGGAATTAGAGTTCCGATCACATGTTAACAAAACATGTTCCAACTAGGGGGTCAATCGACCTGTTTTCGTTTGGATCCAATTTGATTCGAACCTTATCAAATCGGATTTGGACGTTCCATTATAATTATTGGATTGGGCCAATTTAAAATAAATTGGTCCATATTCTTATTGGTTTGAATTAGATTTAAACCAAATTTCCAATAATTCGGTCATGAGGACAAATCCTTGTCTAATTTGAAATCAATCAAAACTGAAAAACAACGTAAAATCACTTTAATGAAAGTACTTCTATGAAAATATTTTTATAAAAACACTTTTATAAAAGTACTTTTATGAAAAGTATTTTTACGAAGCACTTATAAAAATACTTTTACAGAAGCATTTTTACAAAAGTACTTTTATGAAAGCACTTTTACAGCAGTAGTTTTATAAAAGCAGTTTTACAAAACCACTTTAATAAAAGCACTTTTACAAAAGTATTTTTACGAAAACACTTTTACAAAAGTACTTTTATGAAAGCACTTGTAGAAGTACTTTTATGAAAGCACTTTTGTAGTACTTTTATAAAAGCACTTCTACAAAATCACTTTTATGAAAGCACTTTTACTAAAGTACTTTTATGAAAATACTTCTACGAAAGTACTTTTACAAAAGCACTTCTACAAAAGTACTTTTGTAAAAGTATAAGGAAGTACCTTTTGAAAAGTGCTTTTACAAGAGTACCTTTATAAAGTTTGTAAAAGTACTTGTACAAATTTACAAAAGCACTTTTATAAAAACACTTCTACGAAAGTACTTTTATAAAAACACTTCTACAAAGCACTTTTATAAAAATACTTTTACAAAAGTATTTTTATAAGTCTATAGAAGTACTTTTCAAAAAGTACTTTTACAAAAGTGCTTTTTCAATACTAAAAGTGCTTTTATATAATTTTTGATATTTCAGTCGGTTTGGATTTTAATGGATTGAATTGGATTTGGACTAGATTGGGTCCGGTCCATTTATAAGTAGACTCACATTGGGCTGGATCGGCTTGGACCAAATCTGTTCAATTGACACCTCTTCCAACTCTTGGAACGTGTTTCCGGTCTCATGGTGAGATGCACGGTGTTTGATGAAGTTGGTAGAGGGTTGGAACGTGTTTTGAAAGATCACTCGTGGAATTAGGTTTTGGGGACATGGAAGGAATTTTATTAGATTATTGTACCAATTCGGTCCAAACATGACAGAAGAATGAAACCACTTGAACCTAAAAAGTTGTGGACGGTTGAGATACATTACAAGTTCAGATCGAATATAATCCAACGGCAAATGAGGAAATTAAGTGGATATATAAGCGGAAGAGATGAAGTGAATAGAGTAGGGAAGATCAACGGAGCAGCGAGCGGAAGGAGAGGTGGGAAAGGGAGCTGGTCGTCTATCGGGAGGCTGCGGAATGGACGGGTCGGAAACAAAATTCTCGTCTGTGGGATTGTTTTTTGTTTGCTTCCAACCCCGCCCATTCCATAGTTTTCCGATTGATCCTCCCCTTCCTTCCTTATCCTCTACCTACTTCCTTCTGTTCAAGTTGAAGCCTTGAAGGTAGTTTCTGTTTCGGTTGGTTTGTAATATTAAATAGTTAGTTAGAACTCCATGGATTAAATCGTGATTATCTTCTACTGGTTCTCGTTCTTAGCTCGTGATTTGCTTTGCTAAATTCTATTTCTTGCTATTCGTCATCATCATCAAATAACGAACTATTTGACCGTTTTATTTCTGAACAGACAGGAATCTGTAATTGCTCTAAGATATTTAGATCTACTCTGTCAAAACTGAAACGTATGAAGAGGCATCACTTGGTTTTCTCTGAAGCATTATGAGATGCTTGTGCTAAATTAAAACCAGAAGTTTCAACTATGGCAGGGGTAAAAGTTGTAGAAATGAAAAGATAAATAAGAGTCTCCTAAGCTAAGCGGCCTTAACATATGTTGACCGTGAGACCATGTCAGCTCCCCGAATACAATAGTCTTCTCTCCCATGGCGGATCTAATGGCTGAGGGGCTCCGGAGTCCAGTCTGGGTGGGTGGTGTGTTCTGAGCAGGCCGGCAATGCCAGAAATACAGGGACATGGCATGGATGTGCCAGATAGGGTTAAATTGAACCCGGCAGTTGTCGTCCTCACTTGCAGGTCCCGCTGCCTGGGTGAAGGTAGCCATGAATGGGGGGAATCTTGAGGATCTCTGATCGATGTAATGATATTGGGTTCCCTGGATGGGAAAGCAGCCATGAATGGTGCTGGCTCGACGTCCAATTGAGTTGTGGGAGGCGTTAAAAATAAATATCAACTTCAGATTGATGGTCCACGTCCACCTATGAGGAATAATCTCTAGTTAGATCCGGACCAGAGCCTCATAATATTGTTATATGTAATAATTTTTTGTTGTTTTTTGAGAAAATATGCATTACATTGCATTATTATTGATTCTACTAATCAAATCAATTGTTAGTTAGCTTCAGTGTAATTTTATTTTTTAATTAAAATATCAATTTAAAGAGAGATGTAATGAAGGTGAGGATCAGGAACGATTTCGTCGTCCCCATTTGTGACATTGTTGCATGGCGAGAATCATTCCGGCAGCACCAGCTAACTAGCTAAGGCCGCCTGCTTTCCCTTCTCAGTTCTCTCTGGCACTCTCACTTCTAAGGCATGTCAATATTGTACCCCTCACACAGTCGCACTGTTAGGATGCAACAACAACCTTATCGAGAAGGGAACGCCCGATAAATCAATGGTGCTGGCTCTGATTCCAACCGTGAACAGCCATGGGGAGAGGTTGGAAACAGAACCAGCAGCAGGTCCTGAATTTTCTGCAGGCTTGATAACGATTTAGTCTTCCAGCACTCCACGTGCACCTTAGTTGTAAGGATATATTTTATTTTTTTCATCTTTATCTCTCTCCCTTGTTATCTTATACTCCCATAATTTGTTTGTAATTTAACTCTGATTCTACTATTTTAAATATAGCCCTCACTCACCGAAGTTAGTGTGTGAGATTTTTCCAAAACTTGTGTGTTATGGTATGGTATGGTATCAGAGACAAACCTCCATCCAGCCACCGCCACCACTACCCAAAATCAATGCCTAAGGCTATCCAATGTAAACCTCACTCATTTCGTCACAATGAAGTTAGATAGAAACAACTATTTACATTGGCACTTTTAAGTCTTTCAAGTTCTCAAAGGGATCGGATTACTTGGATATGTAGATGGGTCAAGCTCATGCCCAACCAAATACCTCATTATTACCACCAATAGTGAAGGGCCAGTGATAAGCTCCAACGACACTCAACCCAGCATTTATCGCATGGAACAAGATGCCCTTTTGCTAAGCCGGTTTCTCTCAATATTAAGAGAAGCTGAACTCAACCAAATAATTAAGTGCACCTTTTCAGTAATGCTGTGAAAATCATTGGAAAAACACTTTGCCTCTAAATCACCGCATGTTGAGTTACATCTCAAAAGGCCAAATTATTGGCTGACAACCTTCTTGTTGGTTCTCCTATATCTGAATTTGATCTTAATCTTCGAATATTGATGGGCTTAGGACCCAACTATATAAGGCATTTGTCACATCAGTAAACACTCTGAATTATCCACCTAGGAACTCAATGGAATGTTGTTAAATCATGAACTCCGGAAGGAAACATGGTCTATTTAGTGTCAATAGACCTAGGAACCCAACTATACAAGGCATTTGATCTTAATCTTTGAATCCACCTTGGATGCAAATATGGTCTATTTAGTGTCAATACAGTCTTTCATGGGCCCAACAACAACAATAACAATAAGTCTCGTGCCTTTCCAAATCAGTCCTTTCAATATGAACAACCCAACCCTACAAGGAAACATGGTCAAGAAAATTATTCAAAAAAGGGTCCAATGGTCCTAATAATGGCTATCCTTTAGGCCCCCAATGACCCTCAACCCCATGTCAAATTTGCAAGTGCAAAATTCACATTCAGTAAATTGCTACTTTCATTATGAGAATAAAGGAGGACCTAAATCAGCCTATATAGCATCCTCCGACTCCTCTATCGATCATTCTCTGTGGTATCTAGACTCCGAAGCTACAAATCATCTTACTGCCGATTTGAAGAACTCAAAACTACATTTTCCGAGTATACGGGTACTGATTAGATCAAAATGGGTAATGGGATAGGTTTGTCAATCCACCATACTAGTTCTACATTCATTCCCAACCCCACTCATCCCTTGGTTTTGAAAAATGTTCTTCATGTTCCTTTAATTACCAAAAATTTACTCTCAGTTTGGCAATTTTGCCATGATAATGATGTCTTTCTTGAATTCCATGCTAACTTTTTGTTGTTAAGGATTGCCAGTCCAAGAAGATTTTACTCCATGGGTGGAATAAGAATGGTCTTTATTAGCTAGACCCCAGTACCTCCTCAACTCAGTTCTAATTTTGCTTTTGTAGGTGAACATTGCAATGTTGACATGTGGCACTACAAACTTGGGCATCCTAGCCCACTGTGCGCCATGTCATCTTCACCAATCAGCTGCCTCTCTCCTCGAATAAATCCTTGGCCTTTTGTTCATCTTACCAATTGGGCAGGAGTCATAAATTGCCTTTTGCTTCTAGGAAACATTCTTCTTCTGAACCTCTTTCATTAATTTTTGCATACTTATGGGAACTAGCCCCGGTTTCTTCTCATGGTTTTAAGTATTACATTTCATTTGTTGATGACTTTACTAAGTTCACTTGATCTATTTGTTGCATGTGAAATCTGATCCATTTGATGCTTTTGTTAATTTTAAAACTATGATTGAGAAACTTTTAAATTCATCCATCAAGGCTCTCCAAACTGATGGTGGTGGAGAATTTCGTAGTTTTAAGCCATTTCTTATCCAATATGGAATTGTTCATAGGTTGACCTATACACACACATCTGCACAAAACGGCACTGTTGAACGTACATGGGCCTCACGCTTCTGGCCCACGCTTCTGCCCCTTTAACCTGCTAGTGGGATGCCTTTGACACCGCCACCTATCTTTTGAACTGCTTACCCACACCTGTGTTAAGATACCGCTCACCATGGGAAGCCCTCTTTCACTCCAAACCTGATCTGTCATGGTTGAAAGTCTTCGAATGTGAATGTTTCCCGTGTCTACAGGACTACAATAATCACAAGTTTGCTTACCGCTCCAAATCATGTTTTTTTTTTTGGGTATAGTAGAGCCCATCATGGTTACAAGTGCATCCATGTACCCTCTAGCCACATTTTTATTTCCCGGTATGTTGTCTTCAATGAAGATGCTTTTCCTTTTTCTAAACAACCCTCTTGCCCAACTCTCATCAGCACTCATACCACTGATCCTTCTGTTGTTGGACTCCCCCCCCCCCCCCCCCCCCAATTCTTAACAGTCCCGTGAACCAATGACAATACCAGCCCCCATATCTATTCCACTGGGCCCACTAGGCCCATCCAATCAAGCCTTGCACATGCCACCTCCTAATGGGCCCACCACCTCAACTTCAATAACTTCAGTGAGCCCTCCTCCTCAGTCCACTCACCCCATGGTGACTCGTGCCAAAAATGGCATTTTCAAGCCCAAGGTCTTCTCTACTAGTCGTCACCTTCTCCCTGACCTCACCTCTGAGCCTTCTTCCAAAGTCCTCTCTAACCTCAATTGGAAATCTGCCATGACGGAAGAGTATGCAGCGCTCTTGCGCAATCATACTTGGGACTTGGTTCCCCCACCACCCAATTCCAACATTATTGGGTGTAAATGGGTTTTTCGTGTGAAACAAAATCCTGACAGTAGCATCTCCCGATTTAAGGCCTGTATTATTTCAAAGGGATTTACACAACAAGAGGGCATAGACTACATTGAGACTTTTAGTCCAATAATTAAGCCCGTCACCATTCGCCTCATTTTGTCCCATGTTGTCTCCTATGGATGGTCTTTACAACAACTAGACATACAGAATGCCTTCTTGCACAGGGAGATCTCTGAGATCATTTACATGGCCCAGCCATCGAGGTTCTGTGACCCCACCAAACCCGATCACATTTGCTTATTACACAAATCACTTTATGGGCTCAAGCAAGCCCCCGCGTCTGGTATCAAAAATTAAGTTCTTTTCTTCTTAATGATGGCTTCTTCTGCTCCAAATTTGATACTCCACTATTTATTAAGCACATAACTCACTTTTCTCTCCTTTTGCTCATTTACGTTGATGACATTATAGTGACAGGTTTCAATCGAGTTGTTATCTCCTCTCTTATCACTTGATTGGGGTTAACCTTTGCTATTAAGGACATGAGCCCACTGCACTTCTTCCTTGGTGTTGAAGCAATTCACCTACCCATAGGGCTATTTCTATCCCAACAACGCTATATTGTTGATCTTCTGCAGCATCTCCACCTTGAGGATGTAAAGCCCACCCCTACTCCCATGAGTGCTTCTTGCAAATTGTCCAAACATTCAGGTGACCCACTTCCATATCCTGCCGAGTACAGAAGCACAGTTGGTTAACAAAGCCTGCCAGTTCACGAGTGCACCCACTACTAAACATTGGCAAGTTGTCAAGTGCATCTTGTGCTACCTCAAGGATACCATTCATTTTGGTCTTTGTATTACACCATCTCACTCTCCTCGTCTTCATGCTTTTACAGATGCTGACTAGGCCAGCTGCCCAAATGATCACAAATCCCAAGGTGGTTATTGCATTTTCTTTGGCAATAACCTCATCTCATGGTCATCCAAAAAGCAATCCACTGTCTCGCGCTCTAGCACTAAAGCCGAGTACCAAAGTGCTGTTGTTGCCACCGCCAAACTATTATGGATTCAATCCCTTCTCAAAGAACTTGCCATTCCCTCAACCGACACCCCGGTCCTCTAGTGTGACAACCTTGGTGCTATGTACCTCTCCGCCAACCCAGCCCTCCATGCCCGTCCCAAGCATGTTGAGATCGATGTTCATTTTATTCGTGATCAAGTCTCCAAAAAGCTACTTCACGTCCAGTTTCTCTCCTCGCAAGATCAACTTGCCGACATCATGAAAATACCCCTTGGCACCCCTCGCTTTACTTGGCTTCGACACAAGCGGAACGTGTCTTCTCCCACATCCACCTTGAGGGGGTGATAACGATGAGTCTTCCAGTAGTCCCCATGCACCTTAGTTGTTAGGATATGCTTTATGTTTTTCATGTTTATGTCTCTCCCTTGTTATCACATTATCTTATCATTTCTGATTACTCCCACAATTTGGTTTGTAATTGAACTGTAGTTCTACTATTATAAATACAGCCCTCACTCACCGTATTTAGTGTGTGAGATTTTTCCAAAATTTGTGTGCTTTGGTAAGGCTGTAGAGAAAACAACGACAATCGATCCCATTCTTTACAGCATGGAATACCCCAATTAAAGTGTCATCTTGAAAATAATGGGCGGGGTCACCTTAGGAGCAAGACAGAGAGAACATTAACCCCATCATGATTCGTGAATGGCAATGGCATCATCAAAGGTAGCCATGATGTTGGCATCAAAACACTCGTCTCCATCTATAGGAGGCCAATACACCTTGTAAGTTGCGACTCCGGCCTTTGGGCAACGGTCCACCGCCCTTGGCATGCCAAATGAAAATAACTGGCACCGGGAACAAAGTTGCCGGCTCCCGTGATAGGGTGTGAGTTCCACTCCCATCCAAGTTTCCCTTTACTTTGGGCCTAGTGCCCTTGAACTTCCAAACACGACAGTTCAATACCCCAACTTCCAAAATATGTCAATTCAATACCTATCATTAACCCGTTGTTAATAGACATGTTCATGGGCCGGACCAGGCCGGGCTCGGGCCGGGCTTTTACTCATCATTAATGGAAATACGCTAGGCTCGAGCCCGAGCCTGACCCGACCAACGGGCCTATAACTTGGGCCCGAGCCCGGCCCTGATAAAAAGCCCGAAGCCCGACCTAATAAAAAAAATTACAATTTTCCCTATTCAAATTAGAATTAAAAATTCAGATGTTTTTTTTTCCTATTTAAATGAACAATGGGCCTACAAGATGGTTTTTTCCCTTTCTTTTACGTTTTAAAACATAGTTTTACATTCTTAAATCAAAAAATTTATTCAAATGGACATAATCACATAACCCATTTTAAGTCTAATTTTAGGTCGGGCCAAGCCAGGCTCGGGCCGGGCTATTTTGACAAAACCCGTGCCTGGCTCGAATTTATTGCGGACAGGGCTTTTTGGCCCAAGTTTAAGCCCGCGGGCCTATAAACATGTTCAAGCCCATCCGAGGGCCGGGTCGGCTCGTCGGGCCACCCGGCCCATGAACAAGTCTAGTTGTTAACCAGCCATTAAAGTGGTATTTGAAAAGACAAATAACCTTCGAATGTCATCTAATTTTTCTTATCAACCATTCAAACATTGACAAAAAAAATGAAAAGTCTCAAATCCTTTTCTTTTTTTATTCAAGAAAATTGGGGTCATCTTATCAATGTTTGGATGGTTGATAAGGAAAATTAAATAACAGGAATGATATTTGTATCTTTTCAAATGCCACTTTAACAGCAAGTTAAGGGTATGTACTAAGGCCATGTTTGGTTCATTGCCACTGGCCTCATTTTTCAATTCTTTCCGATTCTAAAAATGAGTGGAAAAGAATGAATGACACGATAGTGTTTGGGTACCAATTTTTTGCCGTAGGACTCAATTCTTTCTAGAATGAAATTTGCATGTATGGCAAAAAATCATATGTATTTTGTGGCACAAAAAATATCCATGCCCAAAATTTTCATTCTATTTTTTCATTCGAAAGTTGAACCTCGACTCTCTATCTCTCTCGAACCTTGACGCTTTTTTTTTCTCTCGAACCTTAACTTTTTCTCCATTGAATTTGAACCTCAGACACTTTCTCCAGTAAATCCTTGTCTCTCTCTCTCTCTCTCTCTCTCTCTCTCTCTCAAGAGCACAAATGTAAAACCTATCTCTCTTGCTACAGAGCATAAAGGTAAGATCTATCTCTCTCACTACAGAGCACAATGGCAAAATCGATGATCTCTCTTCTTCTTCTTCTTCTTCAATTATTTAACAAGTTTTGCAATAATTATCTAAGAGGATTGTGTTGCATTTCTACTTTTTTTTAGACATCTATATTAAATGTTGTTTCACATTTCCAGAAGTCGGTGATTCAGTCACCTCGAATAACAGTAAAGTTAAAGTCTCTTTTCAATGTTTGTTCCATTTCGATACAAGTCGTTGTATCTTCCAAAGTAATTCAGTTTCAAAGTCTGCCGATACCTCTCCCTAGGTGAGTTAATGAGTCTTCGTTCATGTACATCGGTTCAGTTTCAACCGACTCCATCTACTATAAAATCCCCTTTTCTGTACTGATTTGATGTATCAGAGAGAAATACCAGAATACTACAAAACCTTTCTCTTGTTCAACTAAGTTCTATTTTGTTTTTCTATCTTATTTTTTACAGTATTTGTTGTTACTATCATTAGCAACCATCAGTGGTATCAGAGCCCGTTCGATCAAATCTCTTGGGCATGAGTTCTTCTAAACAATGTGTGTGGAAGCCAATCGTTCCACCCTTTCTCTTCCAATCTTCAATGGAGAAAACTATGACTTCTGGTCTATCAAAATGAAGACCTATTTTCGGTCACAAAGTTTATGGAGAATCGTTGAGGAAGGATTCTGCATTGCTGAAGACACCTATACTCTTTCAGCAAATCAAAAGAAGATCTATGAAGAAAATCAACAAAAGGATTGTCAAGCACTATTCTGCTTACAACAAGCAATGGCTGAGGAGATATTTCCTCGAATCATGGGCGCATCAACTGCAAAAGAAGCATGGGATACACTGCAAGAGGAATACCAAAGATCTATCAAGGTACGCACTGTTAAATTGCAAAAGTTTAGAAGGGATTTTGAAAATCTTAAGATGAAGGATAATGAGACTGCAAAAGATTACTATTCTAGAATAAAAGGAATAGTAAATCAAATGAGAGCCTATGGGGAAACTATTTATGACAAGAAAATAGTCGAAAAAATTCTAATCTCTTGGACAGAGAGATATGATCCAATAATTTCGGTGATAGAAGAAACAAAGGATCTAGAAACACTATCACCAATAGAATTGATGGGCTCTCTCGAGACATATGAAAATAGGCGTGACAGGCAGAATGAAAATTTGGTTGAATCTGCCTTTCAGTCTAAAGTTAATCTGCGGTCTCATAAACCAAAAGTTGATGGAAGAAAGTTACAAGGAAAACCAAAAGAAAATAATGACAAGTTTTCTTCATGTGGTATTTGCAAGAAGAGAAATCACTTGGAGAAAGATTACTGATTTAAAGGAAAACCACAGTGCCAAAACTGTAGAAAATTTGGCCATGTTGAAAAAGTTTGTAGATTCAAGAAAACCTATCAAGCTAATTTTTCAGAAAAGAAAGATGAGGAAAATAATCTCTTTTATGCTTGTCATTCTACAATAGAAGAAAAAAATGATACTTGGTATCTTGACAGTGGGTGTAGTAATCACATGACTAAAAATGAAAGCATCTTCTATAGCCTTGATAAAATCAAGACAAAAGTCAAAATTGGTAATGGCAACTTCATGGAAGCAACCGGCAAAGGCACCATTGTTGTTGACACCAAACAAGACAAGAAATACATAAATGATGTACTTTTGGTCCCTAACATTGATCAAAATCTACTTAGTGTGGGCCAAATGATAGAAAGAGGTTACTCTCTACATTTTGAGGGAAACTCTTGCACAATCTATGATAAGCAAGACAAATCCCTTGAAATTGCAAAAACAAAAATGACAGAAAACAGGTGCTTCCCCATTCAATGGAAAGATGCAAGTTATATCGCAATGCAAGCACAAGTGGACGAGTCGTGGCTATGGCATAGAAGATTCAGACACTATAATTTCCATGGATTAAGGATTCTTCAGCAGAAGAACATGATGCGTGACCTACCAGCTATCAAGGAGTTCAACAATGTCTGTGAAGGGTGTATGCTCAGAAAACAACATCGACAACCCTTCCCATCCGGCAAAGCTTGGAGAGCCAAAGCGCCATTGGAGTTAATTCATATAGATGTTTGTGGTCCAATGCGTACTCCATCAAATAATCAAAACAGGTATTTCATCCTCTTCATTGATGATTATACTAGAATGACATGGGTTTATTTCTTACGAGAAAAATCGCAGGTTTTCGATATTTTTAAAAAATTTAAAGCCCGTGTTGAGAAGCAAAGTGGTCACAACATCAAGACCATAAGAAGTGATAGAGGCAAAGAATATACCTCTAATGAATTCAACAAGTTCTGTGAAGATGAAGGCATGGAGCATCAACTTACAATCGGGTACACTCCAGAACAGAATGGAGTATCCAAAAGAAAAAACAGAACTGTTATGGAGACTGCAAGAGCCATGCTCATGGAAAAAGGTCTTCCCAAAATTTTCTGGGCAGAGGCAGTAAGCACTGCTGTCTATCTGCTCAACAGATGTCCTACTAAAGCTGTGCAAGATAGAACACCAATTGAAGCTTGGAGTGGGCAAAAACCATTACCAAAGCTTCTCAGAGTTTTCGGATGCATATGCTACACACATGTCCCACAAGAGAAAAGAGGCAAACTGGATGAGAAGACTGAGAAAGGAATTTTCTTAGGCTATAGTACTCAATCAAAAGGCTATCGAGTCTATAGCTTAAGGAAAGAAAAACTCATAATCAGTCGAGACATAAGCTTTGACGAAGATGCTGCATACAATTGGGAGACAAAAGAAGTTGAAAGAAAGACTATCAACTTGCCTCTATTACCAAGTCAAAGAATTGAAGAAGATCGTGATCAAATCAGTTCGCCAACACAATCAGAACCGGAACAAGCTTCACAGTCTACTCCGGACTCACCACCAAGGCGAACTAAATCCTTAACAGAAATATATGAGACATACAACTTGATGATCATAGAACCAGAAAGCTTTGAAGAAGTTTTGAAGAAGCTTTTAAGGAAGAAAAATGGAGAAAAACTATGAATGAAAAGATAAAAATGATTGAAAAAAATGAGACTTGGAAACTTGTGGATCATCCACAAGACAAAGACACTATTGGAGTTAAGTGGGTCTACAAGACAAAGCTTAACTCAGATGGCTCAATCCAAAAGTTTAAAGCAAGGCTAGTTGCCAAAGGATACTCACAACAATACGATATCGACTACAATGAGACATTTGCTCCAGTTGCTCGCCTTGACACAATTAGGGCATTGATAGCACTTGCTGCATAGAAGAAATGAAAAACTTTTCAACTTGATGTGAAATCTGCATTCCTCAATGGCTATCTTAAGGAGGAAATCTATGTGGAGCAACCTCAAGGGTTCATGGTACAAGGACAAGAAGACAAAGTTCTCAGATTAAAGAATGCATTATATGGCTTAAAACAAGCTCCACGAGCTTGGTACAGCAGAATCGACAATTATTTCTTGGAGCAAGGATTCAGGAGGAGCTATAGTGAGCCAACACTCTACATCAAAACTCAAGGTACAAATGACACTCTCATTGTTTCTCTATATGTTGATGATCTTATTTATACTGGAAATAATGAGAAGATGGTCAAGAAGTTCAAGGAAGACATGATGAAGACTTTTGAGATGACTGATTTAGGCCTAATGCACTATTTTCTTGGAATTGAAATAACTCAAGAAGAAGAAGAGACATTCATCTCACAAAAGAAGTATACAGAAACTCTTTTGAAAAAATTCAAAATGGAGGGGTGCAAAACAGTCTCCACTTCATTAGACAACACTAAAGCATACAAAAAGGAAGATGGCTCACCAAAGGCAAATGAATCACAATTTCGAAGTATGATTGGAAGTCTTCTCTATTTAACTGCTACAAGACCAGACATCATGTATGCAGTTAGTCTACTATCAAGATTCATGCAGAATCCAAGTCAAGTTCATCATGGAGCAGCTAAAAGAATACTAAGTTATTTGCAAGGAACAAAGAGCTATGGAATTTGGTACAGAGTCACACATGACTCTAAGCTCATTGGCTACACTGACAGTGACTGGGCAGGTTCGGTAGATGACATGAAAAGCACATATGGTTATGCTTTCACACTTGGATCAGGGATATTTTCTTGGGCTTCAAAGAAGCAAGCAACTGTTGCCCAATCATCAGCTGAAGCAGAATATATTGCAGCAACAATAACAACGAGCCAGGCTATATGGCTCAAAAGGATATTTGACGATATGGGAGAACCACAAGTTGGTGCTACTGAAATCTACTGTGATAGCAAATCTGCTATTGCAATGGCAAAGAATCCCATATTTCACAACAGAACCAAACATATTGGCATCAAGTATCACTTTATCAGAGAAGCAAAGGAAACAAAGAAATAGAGCTCAAACATTGCAAAACTGACAGTTAGCTGACACATTCACAAAGGCTCTACCAAAAGGCAAGTTCGAATTGTTACGATACATGATTGGAGTTGCTGAAATGTGCACCAAGGAGGAGTATTAAATGTTGTTTCACATTTCCAGAAGTCGGTGATTCAGTCACCTCGAATAACAATAAAGTTAAAGTCTCTTTTCAATGTTTGTTCCATTTCGATACAAGTCATTGTATCTTCCAAAGTAATTCAGTTCCAAAGTCTGCTGATACCTCTCCCTAGGTGAGTTAATGAGTTTTCGTTCATGTACGTCAGTTCAGTTTCAACCGACTCCATCTACTATAAAATCCCCTTTTCTGTACTGATTTGATGTATCAGAGAGAAATACCAGAATACTATAAAACCTTTCTCTCGTTCAACCAAGTTCTATTATGTTTTTCTATCTTATTTTTTTACAGTATTTGCTGTTACTATCATTAGCAACCATCAATCTAGCCAACTGTTTTCTTGATTAAGGTAGCAATTGATAAATTGCGGTGGAATTTTGTTCCAAGTAGAATATTTTCCTTTAGTTCTAGTCAGAAAGACAAAATGGACCTCTGAACTTTATCTCTTAGATATCTAACTCAAAAGCTAAAATGGAAGAAAGCTAGGTTCTAAAAACAATTGATTTCAGAATTTTGGTTTTTTTTATTCATTACGTGCTATCCAAAAAAAGGAAACAAACAAGAAAAACGGTTTATAGACCACAACTACCCATTTGATCTTATCCAAAAGGTGTGTTCTACTGCCAGTCAAGCATCACTGTCTATTTAAGAGCTCTCCCATAATCACTTTAAAAACCAGTAGGAAGTCATTATTTTTTATTAAAATTGTTTGATGGATCTCTTTAATTAAGCATGTATAGAATATGATTCTAGAGTTTATTCCCCTCTTTTGGAATAAACCAGAAATTATTCAAAAAGCATGTAAAGGTTTTATAGAGTATATTTACCAATAAAATGCAGATCAACTTATTAATTTAGGCAATGAAAAGGGCAAGATTGCTCATACAATAGTAAGTTTGCCATTAAAAAACCCAGAGGATGGATTTCTTTTTTCATCCTTTTATCAACAGATAACTTCCTTCTAAAAAGCTTCAAAACAAACAAAATTCTTAACTTATGAGGGAGGGGGAGAGAGAAAAAATCCAAAGCATCTTAAGTTTTCTTGATTTTTGTCACAAAACTTTCCACGTTTATTGTTAGCTTACTTGAAGAAAGGGGATGTAAATCTTAATTTTCATAAGAGCTCCAAAATGTAGAATTATGGAAAAAAAGATGAATACTTGCCTACTTGGAAGTTAAAATTAACCTGTTTTCCTAAAATATTACCTACTTCATGAATTTTGGTTATTTTCTCAAGAACCACAACAGAAAATTTTCAATTTGTAACAATCCCAGACAGTGTTGACAATGTCATTTATGATTTTCTATGTATAAAAATCTCAGCTACTGCTGACAATGCCATTTATGATTTAACTACCTGAAAAACTTGGACTTGTAAAGATGTAACATTATGCTTCTCATGCTTTCTATTTGTTCTATATCGTTAGGTATTGCACCAGAATCTACATGACTTAAGTACTCCAGTGGTTTATGCTTTCAAATTATTAGATTAGACTATATAACAAAATAGCCAGTTATATGCAAAAATAATGTCAAAAGATCAAAGAAATTTGTTGTAGAAGTGCTACTCAGTTAAGAGTTGAAATACATACCCTTGGTAAAAAACCAACTGCAACTCCATATCAATCAAAATAAATCAATTAAACTAACTTTCCAGAAGATAATGCAAAATAACTCAATCCAATCAGTAGAGGTTTCTAAGAATGTGCAAAATCCATTGCATCTTTAAAAGGATTTTAAATCAGTGTGAATGGAAGCAAGAACTTTTACTTCTCCTAGGAGAAAAGGAGATGAGTAATAACATAGTATGTAAGCTGTTGGTTGATAAGTATAGATATAGGGCTAGAAAAACATGGACTATGTTATCACTAAGGGAGATTTAGAGATTTGGGTTTCAGAATTGTATAGGAGTTCTCTTAGTAGGCTCCTATATAACATTTCATTATGCCACCCCCTCCCAAATGTAGCCCACCAAAACAGAGATCCAAGCAAGACCCTATGGAAACAAACTAAAAGTTCTAATTTATAACAAGATCAAACTAATTTAGTGCAAGGAAAAGTTTAAGTAAAAAAAACAAGCGATATAATATTTGAATAGAAAAAAAGAAAGACATGGAAGATTGATGGAACATGGAAGTGAATAATCTCCTTGCATTTTCCTCCATAATTTTAGTTTGGCGTATATTCATTTTTAGTTATTTGTTTTACAATTAACAAAAAAGTGCAATATGTAATACCCGAACAATCTCTTCATAAGTTTCATCATCAATTTCTACTTATTTCAAGTCAAGAAAGAACTACCCATATTCAGCATGCAAGGAGAATTAAAGTAAAAAAGGCTAAAACCTATCAAAATCTGAAATATGTCCATGTCATTATTTCTATGCCAATGAAATTCAATACATTAATTTTTTTAAGAAGTTAACTGCTTACAAAATGGTTGCACACACATAGCTTCTAACTTTATAGAAGACATTGGAGTTCATATAGGATTTCTGGGCTTTACTGCCTTCATTATTGAAAGTTGAAACACTAATCATGTCATTCTCAAAAAAGGAAGAAAAAAGACTACATACAGCACTTGGTGAAAAAACTCCAAAATTGCAAAAAGACGTGTAGGTAGAAAGCTATTCCTAACAAAGCCAATACATGGTTCAGCACATTTCTTGCTTTTAACTTTTATGCATATGGTTTGTGTAAGACATGAACATATAAATTAAATGATACATCAGCTATGTTGACTGCACTCTTTGTGCAATTTTAATATGATTTTTCATTGTATGCATTAAATTACAGATTTGCTCACCCACTTGAAAATTATTTTTATTTTTATTCTTTTATTTCCTTTACCCAGATGAAAATTGTTTCCATCTCCCTTGCTTAGCAGGGTATTTCCCTCAATGTTTGCCTATAAGCCCTTGCTGCCTGGCAGTTGCTTTTCATCCAACTCACTACAAACAATTATGGAGTCATCTTTCATCTCCCTTTCTACAGTTTTATATGATTGATTGACCAATCAACAAGACTTTAAAAGCAGAAGCATTTTTTCCAATAGATAGTGGCAAATTTTTAAGTGCATATTCTCAAAATCCAACTTTATATGCATCCATATGTCTGATTTACTGGGGATAGAGTGTGTGACACTCCATATCTACATTTGATGCAAACACATGTATCTGTTTTTAGCTGGCTTAGTTTGCAAATTAACCTGCAACCAGTTGGAGGTTGCTTCTCTGCCTAATTCCCCATGTGGTGTTGATATCATAAAGATGTAGAAAATTACCTCTACATGACCCAAGCCCTTTAAAATCATTCCACATTTACATCTTATGTACACATGAATCTGTTTCCAGCTAGCATAATTTGCAATTTGCAAATTAGCCTATAACCATTAGGTGGTTACTTCTCTGCCAAATTCTTCATGTGGTGTTAATATCACAAAGACTTCGAAAATCACTTCTACATAGCCAAGCCCCCTAAAACCACTCCCATTTACATCTGAAGAAAAAACATGTATCTATTTCCAATTAGCATAATCTGCAAATTAACTTATGCCATTCTTAGGTTTGCTTCACTGCCAAATTGCTCTTATGTGGTGTTGATATCATAGAGACCTATAAAATTACCTCTAAATTACCCAAAATCCTCTAATATTCTATGATTTTTCATTGTTTTCCATCATAAAAACAAAGAGTCACTCCTTAGAAGTTTCGGGAGAGGAAGAGAGACACAAATGTTGAGTTTATTTATAAAATGTGAATCTAATTATCTAGTCAAATAAATAGGATAGTAAACATCATTTTAGGCTTTTAGAAAACTTGAAATCTTGAATAGTGCTTATACAATAAAGACCAGATAAGTCAACAAGAAGGAAAATCAAGTATCTAGTGAAAACAAAAAAAAAAAAGACTAATTAATTAAAAAGTAATGGAGCTTGTCAAAAACTTTTGTAATTTATTAATACAGAAACTAAACTAACCTAGGATGGTGGACTTTGAATAAAATGAACTCTTTAGTCTATAACTACAATAACTTTATTCAACCTTGTCCCAACCATATGGAGCCAGCTACATGAATCCTTATTCTGTCATTCCACATTTTTCAGTACCATATCCACCATAGTTATTGGCCCTTAGCTCATTTTTCACATGACTACAATATAAGAAATTTCACATAACAAGTCCAATGTGCCTAGAATCCAAAATACCAAATTCAAACTTTTAATTTATTAAATATTTAGGTTGACCCAGTCCATGATGGGACCAATATTTATTCCAGAGACAGGGTGTGTATAAGGTTTTTTTTTTTTTCGCCATGTTACAAAACAGAATTAATTAACAAAGAAGAAATACAAGGAGGGTCCCAAGACCAGTCCCATAAACATTTTGACTAAAACACTAAGCTGCTAAATTATGGGATGAAACATTCAAACTTCATATTGATAAAAGAAAAAGAGATATCCGCATGAGATGAAACCAAAGCCTTGGCATCATCATACCGGTGACACCATGCCCAAGGCACCATCTTGTTTGCCTTCAAGATTAACTTGATGCTAATTGTATCTTGATTTTAAAATGTTAATAACTTGTTGATTAGAAACCCAAAATTTTGCTAATTATATTCTATTGTAGAATTTATGCATTGCCTAGGTGCACTTTGTCTTGATACTGAAATTGGTGCCTGATTCCATTTTCTATCTAAAATTGTTTCTTTTTAATGGCATATATTGTTATCAAATGCATCTTAATTCAATAAGGCTATGCTCATTGTTATTTTTGCTTCGTGGAACTTGCCTTTTAATACATGGTTTTAGATATAAATGCAAATTAGGGCTGTTCACGGGTCGGGTTGGGTCGGTTTATTGGGGTTTTCCCAATCGACCCGACATGGTCGGGTTACCTGAGGTGGAAATCGAAACTGACCCACTGATAGGCAAAACTGACCTTACTCCTGTACAAAAAGGACAGAGATGCCTAGAACTAGAATGAAATTTATTTGACCATCATTTCAGCCATCTGAATTCAATTCAGAGTCCAAGATAAATCTTCATGTAAATCTGAATTAGTTGTTGTTCAAGAGTCCAAGATAAATCTGAATTCAATTCAGGTAAAGAATAAAATCAATAAATTTTTCATGTAAAAACAAGTGTCAAGTAAGACAAAAGTTATCAATAAAATAGAAAGTCAAACTGTTTTATAGAAAGAATGCTGAAATATTTATATTTCAATAAACTTTCTAAATTCTAATCTAAGTAAAAAATGACACATAATTCTAATTGTAATTGCCTAATTAATTGCATATTTGGTGTTAAAGACTATAGAAACTAGGATAGATACAATTTAGTTAAGTAGGAACTAGAACTCTAGAAGACTAGTTAAGTAGGAACTAGCTAGAAGACTAATTGGTTTGGTTCGGTTTGGGTCAGTTTCGGTTTTCACACAAGAAAACCGAAACCGACCCGATATATTGGTTTATGAATTTGTCCAACCCAAAACTGCCCGGTGCTGATGAAAACCCGGCCGACTCGGGGTTGGGTCGGTCCGGGTTGGTCGGTTTGGTCGGATTGGGCCTTCTTATGAACAGCCCTAATGCAATTTTTTTTATTTGTTTTGTTTTAGATATGTCACATGGTAATCCAGAGATACAAAAGATAATGCCAAATGATCAAGAAAAGAGGAGAAGATACTTGTTGAATTGTAGAGCAGTGTTGAATTCTAGAGAAAAGAAAAGAGGAGAAGAATGAGAATTGAAGCAAACATGGCCTAAATTGATACGTTTTAAAAGTTTGGATGACATTAAAAAGAAATAGGGACCAAAGTGGCACTAGCCCAAAATGCAGGATACTAATCGGGAATTTCCCCATTCTTTAATTACTTAAGGATTGGTGATGTTCTTAATATAGAGTTTTCTACATGCACATGTATCGGGAGGCAAATCAAGTGGCGGACTGGTTGGCAAATAAGGCTCATTCTTTATCTAGTGAGGTTGTTTCTCTCAATCTTTGTACCCTTTCTAATGATTTAACTTCTATTGGTTTTGGTGATTTTGTGGGGCGTGTTACCTTTTCTTGTATATCACCTTTTGTTTCTACGATATATATATACATATATATTTGCGCGAATTAAGGAATCCTTTCCTTCGTTATCAACTTACACTTTTACAACAAGTAGCAAGAGGTTGCCTCCTCATTTCTAAGTCCAATTTTGTTGGTCTATCTAATTAAGCCGTTTATATATTTAGTGTTAGGAGAATTTGCTATATTCTTTTTATTCTTTCATCTTAATACCTCTCAGAATCCCAAAGTCCCCAATCTGTACATCTTGACTTTGAAAGCAGATGGCTGGGTTATTCTTTCCATGAAATTTTCAGAAAGCCATTTATCCCAAAACATGAATGAACGTGGAATTGAAAAATAGGTGCTATGTTGATAAGGTAGTCTATGCATTTTTTTTCTTTGATAAAGGATGAATACAATCATATCTAATAACCCTAGCTAGTAGCTCTAATTAGAAAGGATGGGTGGGAGGTCAGGCTACTATGTCAATGGTTGTAACGAATGGAAATTGGGGATCCTCCTTTGATTGATTCATATCCTGTCCTATATTCATACCGAACTACAAGTTATCTGTGGCTTGAAAAATAATGGGTGGCTTGTAAAACTGAAAAAAAATAATTTTTCTCAAGTGCTCTCTGCTTTGGGACAAAACTCAAAAGAGAAGCGTGTAGGTTCACAAGATGGCGAGTACTTACTTTTCATTTTCGTTTTTCGGGAGAATGACGGTTCAGCCCAAGGTCAGAATTTATAGGTCTAAAGTACAATTGGGGTAGGTGTCAGTTCGGAATTGATGCCAATTCATGGGCAGGAATTGATGTATAGAATGAAAATTTTTGACATTTTGAATGTTTATAGAATGCAGTGGAATTCAGAAATCTGCATTGGGTCTATCCATACTTTTCCGCTTTTCTTTTCTGTTATTTTTTGGTACTACAACAGCAAAGAACACAATTAAAAAGAAGGGATAAGTGGACTGCAATCCACCTCAGAAATCTGAATGGCAGCCCCCTCTTAGTCTATTAGTAGCCTTCCCTTATAAACTGCATCCTGTCCGTGAATTTAGCATCAATCCACGAACAGGATTAAGTCCACCCATAGAAATCCTAACTCCACCCTAGGAGTGGACTGAACTATAAAAACCCCTAAAAAGAATGACAGTACCACAGGTTCCAATCAGAGGAACTAAGAAGTAAGAACAAGTGGCTACGATTTGATGAGCAACACAATTACTGTAATCCTGGTAATCCATGAAATAGAAAAGTAACTAAAACTTCGAGGCTAAAAATCTTTGCCCGTAACACTAGGCCACACCTCATTATTAATTGCCTCAATTTTGTCATTTATAGTTTCGACAAGGTCGTATGAATCAGATTCTACCATGATATTTTGGATACCACAACTTAGCTCCAATGTGAGTCCATTATCCTGGTCCAATCTTGGACTGTTCAATTTGATCAAATTCGTTTTAATTTAGATTGGTTTCACATCAAACCTGGTTCATTGATACCTGTATTTTCATCTTCTATCAATGGATCAGATATTGGCTCAATTCAACCCAATCCAAATCAATAAATATTTCAGACCATTAAGTCTGGACTGGTCCAATTCAATATGTTTTGTTAATCCATCTAATTCATTCAAATCAAAACTAATTTGGAAGGAATTTAACCTAAAACCAGTCTAATTTTCTACAATATGAAAATAATATGTTTCCAAAATTTTCTATAATTTTATTCTTGTTTATCATACTTTTTTTTGTTGAATATGATAAATATACGATATTAGAAATGTGCCCAGATGTCTTCTACAATATTTTTTTTTAGTTTTCTATACTTTTGTTTGTTTTCATCCATTTTAATTTTTTATTATTATTTAATTCTGGCATCAAGGATTTTACAATTTAACCTAAAAGTTTGGATTGTTGACTTGCTACCAAAAAGTAAAACAACTGTTTTGGATTGATTTTAAATTTGTATTTTATTTCCATCATAAAAAAGCAATTATTCTTTGGCACACTTTTTTGTTAATACGGTCAATTAATATAAGATTAGATGAAAAATGGGAGTTAATACCCTAAATATAAGACTAAATGAGAGAGAATTGAATGGCGAGAAATGTATTAATTCAAATTATATTTATATCCTCACAATTGGAGAGACCAAATTCAAAAATAGAGGTATTATAGTCAATAATAGGATTTGATGAATATTATTGGGAGTTAATATCTTAAAAATAAGAATTAATGAGAAGGAATTCAACGAGGAGAAAAGCAATTGTTCAAATTACATTTATGTCCTTACAATGAGAGAGAGGCCAAATTAAAAAAAATGGGGTATTTAGTTAAATAAAAAATTCCACACTTTTAATAGTAGTATATAGATGGGGTCTAAAATTTTATATTCATAAATGTTGTACATTTGATTAACTATCTCAACTATAGATTTTTATTTATAATACAATTTTGCCCCCACGGTTACTCAAGATCAAGGGGTAAATTCTGGTCCAATGAAAATTCCAAAAAATAAGACCCATTCATACTTTTATAAGTAGTATAGATTGAGCAATCTAAATCATTCAATCTACAACCACCTCTTCATAGTTATACAATTAAGGTTATGTTTGGTGAATAAGGGGTTGCTAAAAGAAGTACTTGTTGCACAAGTACTTTTTAGAAGTGCTTATTTTAACAACTTAAGGCTGATTGGTAACCCACTTGTCAAATCACTTATTATATTTTTTAAGCACTTATTGGGGTGAAATGTTTGGTGAGCTACTTTCCCCACAAGTTCTTATATTGACACAAATGACAATTTTAGCCCTCACTTCACTCATACATATAAACAATGCTTTTCACATATTATACTATACATTTTAATGAAAAATCGCCACATCATGACACCTGAGAGCCCACGTGGAGCGCCATGTGGACCCAATTAATAATAATAATAATAATAATAATAATAATAATAATAAATATTATTGATAAATAATAATAATAGTAATATCATAAATAATAATAATCGCAAATCAAGAATACATGTAAACATTTAAGTAAATATTAATCACAACAAAATATATAAAACATCACAACTATACATATCAAAAATAAAGAAAAATGCAATCACAAATAAGAAAAATATAAACACTTAACTAATTATTCATACAAAAAATCAAGAAAAAAAATCTGTAAACCACATATTTCCACATATGTTTTGCATCATTTTTAACAAAAAACACAAACAAATTCTACTCATGCATAGGAACCATCACATAGACAATGCAAAAAAAAGAGTAAATATTTCGGATTTCCCACTTGAAAAATCTAAAAAAAAAAAACAAATCTAGACAAATATTCACCCAAAGAAACAAGAAAATAACTTCAAACATGGAGGGGAAGAGTTTGGGCAACTCACCTTCGTTCGCCGGCGGCTGGACGATCGGGTGTCGTCAATAAACTTGCCCAATCACAGATCTGCAAACAGAGAGAAGAGTGCCTTTTCAGGCATTAAAAAACTCAAGAAAAATGCTTCAAATCAAATAAAATAAGCAAAAAATAGTCACAAAGGGAAAAATGCCAGGTCTGTCGGTCATATTTTCGTACTGTCGATCATTGTAGGTGGACCTGCAACTGGAGTCATCTTTGAATAGGAGGAGAGGGAAGAAAACCCTCGTGTGGAGCAAAAATGTTATTAAATAAATTATTTAGGGACTAAATCGTCCCATTCATTTTGAAAAAGCACTTCTCCAAGAAGTGCTGAAAAAAAAAAGCCACTCTCAGATTACTTTTTCTATAAGTACTTCTTTTAAAAAAAGTACTTCTTAGTGACTTTTTTACCAAACACATATAAATATTTTTTTACCACTTATGTGTGGTCTCAGCACTTTAAAGAAGTACTTGTTAGAATAAGTGCTTTTTAGAAGTAAAATCAAACAGGGCCTAAAACTCTTCCTTTCCCCTACTTGAATTGTAACACTCTCATCAAGAAAGTGGCATGTTGCTTCAACTGTTGCGATGTATATTATTTTGGTACTGATAGTTGCTACTACGGTTTGGTATTGTTGTGATTTATATTTTATCTTCACAAGGCAGAATCACTTGTTTTGCTTATGCTCTTCTATTGCTCTACGATCTTCATTTTGTCACCCACTCTGGATCTCATCATGTATATCAAAATGAAGATTTATTTATTTACCCTTAGATATATACTTTCTTACACCTTGATCTCATTCCGATTTTCTTTTCATAATTTGAAGTGTGAACATTTTCTTTCCATATATTTCCTTCTTGTACATATATTAACTTGAATGATTGAGATTTTATTAACTTTGCATTACAGTTTCAGATAATTGATTGAATTTGAAATCTTTGAATGGAGGCTTCTTCTTAGATTCACTGGAAAAGGAAGAAGAGATCAATCTTGGGTGAAACTGAAAAGGCGGAGTTTGGGGAGTGGTCATGGATGAGTCTAGAGCAAGTAATCAAGCATGTGAGTAGATAATATTTGCTTATTTCTATTGATAAAAAAAATGCTTATTGCTTTATTATTTCCATAATAATGAGAATTTATTGTCAGCATCTTATTATAAATATACAACTTAAAATTTTTTAACAGGCAGTGGATTTCAAGAAACTGTCTATGAATATGGCCATGTTTGGGAGTGGTTAAAAATAAATGCTTATTTGGGCCGAGACCACGCCATTAAGCATTTATTAGTATTTGGGAAATAGGCCTAAGATAAGTGTTTATTTTAAAAATAAGAGCTTTTTTTAAGCCCAAATTTCCAGTTTTTTTTAGTGCTTATACAATAAGCACTTATTCAAATTTTTTTCATCCAAAATTATCCCTAGTCGAATTTTAAAATAACACTTACAAAATTATCCCTAGTATTTTCATAAAATTATCCCAAATTTACTAGTAATATTTTCATAAATTACTTTTATAAATATACTTTTATTAAATTATTTTCATAAAAATACTTTTATAAAAATGCTTTTGTAAAAGTACAGATTTAAAATTTAAAATTTTACACGATCAATAAGTGAAGATGAGACCAATGCAAATTTTGCATCAGCTATCCGGTAAGGGAGCAAATCTCAGTCGCACATGAAAATTTGATCCGATCTGGACTTGCACCGCAAACAAACGGAGATTTATTGTGAATTCGTAAAAGCTTTTCCCCACAGTTATAAACCGCCTGCCATCATTACATTTGAATGTTATGGCCAAAATTATCTTCATTTTAGACATGTCAATATAACATCATCAAGAAGATTAAATAAACCAACCCAGTGATTTGGAATCACGGATGATAAAGGCAAAAACCAGCAGAAGAGATATGTCATCGTGACAGAAAAAAGCAGACTTTCGATCTATACTCTCCATCGATGTCATGATTCGAACTTCTGGTTTATGTCTACCATGCTTGCGTCAAAATTACCATGCCCCAGTAAGCATACAAAACAAAGATGTCTTTTTAACCTGACTATGTCCATTACAATGCTTTAGAACATCTTTGGCTTCGTTTATTTATTTCATCTTAGACATGTCAATGCTTTTGACGATTAGTCTTGTCAAAATATTCAGAAGATTTGGTTATATGAAGTTATGAACTATGAAGCTTTCAGTGATCATTCTGAATATAATACAGAACTGGACTGCAACTAAGGTCTGTCAAGTGAGAAGCGCATATAGCGGACGACAGTAAGGGGAAAAAAAATCACACACAACAAGAATAAAATACATTACTCCCAGGTGCACTTAACGCCGGAAAGCATTTCTTTCACTTACATCCGATTGCCTCTGCAGGTAATATGTTCGTCGACGAACGCTCTCCTCAATTGTGAAGCTGCCTCCCTTGTCAGCACCATATACATCCTTTTGAGCAGCATCTAAAAAATACCTGCCACCAGACGCACCGGCCTGCCTTTCTTCACGTGCATCATCCTCTGAGGCCTTCTTCAGCCGCTTCCATCTTTGCTCCTCATAGAGCTCAGCGTCCATTTGCATCTCCCGTAACCTCAGAGCTCTCTCTTCTTCTGAGAGTTTTGGTGCAGCCTGCCGATTCTTCCTGTAGGAACCCTGCCAGGGTTCAGTTTTAGATGCATCACTTCGGGTATAATTGGTATCTGACCGCTGGATGGGATTGTGACGACCATGATTACTTGTTCGCCAGTTCCTTGTATGTTCCTTGGCATCTTTAGAAACCAAACCTCCTTCAGGTGGATGCTTCCCATGCTTTGACTTGGAATGACCCCCCTTCCTTGTTTCTTCTCCATCACTTGAGAAACCTTCTGAATCTGACTGGCCTTTGGATGAATGGTCCCTGTGCTTTGAATCCTTGTGGTGACGCTTTTTTCCTCTTTCTTCCCTTGTGTCAGCTTCTGAATCTGACCAGCCATCAGGTGAGTTTTTCTCATGCCTTTTGTTGCGACTCCTCTCAATTTTTTCTTCCTTTTCATTCGACCTCAATTGGTCATTGGACAATGAGTGTTTCCCATGTTTTGACTTCTCAAAGTGATGCTTCTTTTTGTGCTTCTTTCTTGTATGCTTGTCTTCTTTGTGTTTCTTATTTTCTTTATTTACCTCTTCTACCTGCAAAATCATAATTGTATTGCTCAGCAGCAAGTTGGCAAGAAAAATTGATGCTGGGGTTGAAAGATGGGGCTACAACTTACAGTTACCCTAATTTGATATGAATGGAAGCACACTGTCAAAGCCAATCATGAATAGAAAATGTCAGGAAAGTAACGTAACTGTTATAAACCACAAGACAAGCTCATAATAATAACACATATCAAGGACGATGGATTTTTTTCAAGTAAAACCATGTATCCTAGGGTAGTTCCCTAGGTTCCATAATCATATTTCCTTAATAAATATCTATAATTTTCATAAGAAAAGTATAAACTTCATGTTAAAGTATAGAAAATCAACATATTCCAACATATTCATGAGAAGAAAAAGAAGAAAGAAAAGAAAATTCAAAAGATACAGGGGCTGAACCCCTATTTCTGTTATAGGAAAAGGAGAAAAGAAAAGGTGAAAGAAGAAATTAGTATATAAAAACACAAAATTAGAAAAGAAAAAGAAGAAAATGTGTTGATTGGACAACATTTTATGTTCTTTCTTACTTATTGGTTAAGGTTTTGAAGTCTTTGAGGGTTCAATACAGCATTTAGCAATGTTTGTGTTGATTAAACCCTAATAAATAAGAAAATAACAAAAAAAAATGAGTATATAAACACACAAAATGAGTATTTTAGTTTAAAAATGTCTATTTTATAATTATAACCTCAAAAAATTAAGAATATAAAAGTTTGTTATAACACGCAATAGAAAACTGCTTGGCGATTAGGCGAGGCAAGACTCCAAGGGCGCCTTGTCGCCTAGGCGCCGCCTTGACAACTATGCTCATGAGTCTACAGCTTTGAGTCCTAGGCCTAGGAGTCTACAATCTAAAAATATACATGGGCATTCTGCAAATAAGTTGGACCAGATCTTATTTGAATCCGAATCGATTGGATAAAGAGCCGAATTTGGACACCTCCCTTGATCCTAACAAATCGGATCGGATTGGAAAAGTCAATTCATTAACTAAACAGATTGAATTCGGATATACCTCGATTCAATTTAATGGGAAGAAGATGAGTAATTATATCCGTGTTTGAAGGATTGGGAGTGGTCTAATTGACTGGGATGGCTGCAACTGCACTTGTGGTGGTGGAGTTTCCTTTAGCCATTTTTTTATCAATGGAGTTTCCTTTAGCCATCGAGAACCATGAATTGGTTTCTGCTCTGATACCTGTCAACACTCTTGGCTGAATAGAGAAAAGAACAAGAATAATCTTAGAGATGTCAAGAATGAATGACCACCACCTCAAAGAGTCTTATATATTAAAAGATATGTACAATTACAAGAATGCCCATATAGGGCTGAAAGAAAAAAGAAGAATAAGATGTACAAGTAATATACAACGGGGACTATACTAATAAGATACATCAAGTTACAGAGTCTCCACACTCAAACTGACGCCTAGACAATAGCATCAGTTTGTCTATAAGAAAGAGATGTTGAACTCTAGTCATAGCTTTGGTGAAAATATCAGCAATCTGCATGTCCGAGACTATATGAGGAAGCAATATAGACCCAGTAATGAAAAGATCTTGGATAAAGTGGCAATCCACCTCAATGTGCTTGGTCCTCTCATGGAAGACAGGGTTAGATGCAATCTTGATATCACTCATATTGTCTGCATAGAGAGGAATAGGAGTAGGAAGCTGAATGCCAAGATCCAATAAAGAGAGATCATAACCAAACAATCTCACTACAAACCAAAGACATGGCCCTATACTCTGCTTCAATGGAAGACTTGGAGACAGTTTGTTGTTTCTTACAATTCAAATGAGTGAATCACCCATAAAAACACACCACCCAAAAGTGGACCTACGAGTGTCTGGACAACACAACCAATCCAATCCACATCAGCATATGCTCTCAACTGAATAGGAGAGGAGGAGGGGAAGAACAGCCCCTGAGAAGTTGTGCTTCAAACATATCAAATGATGCGATGAAGAACAGTCATATGAGGCTGACGAGGAGCAAAAACAAATTGACTAACTTTCAACAACATGAGAAATATCAGGCGGAATCATAATGAGATAAATGAGTGACCCCACAAGCTGGCGATACAAGGCAGCATCGGGAAGAAATGGACCTTTAGATTTAGATAGCTTAAAATTTAGCTCCATAGGTGTATCAACATGCTTTTCATCATTAAGACCAACAAGTTTAAAAAGGTCAGAGGCATACTTCTATTGACAAACAAAATACTCTCGATCACTACGATGTACTTCCAGTCCCAAGAAATAGGTGAGAGGGCCCGAGTCCTTCATGTGAAAAGAATTATGAAGTAATAGTTTCAATTCACAACTGCCCTCAGCATCATTCCCAGTCAACATGTCATCAACATATAGTAGGAGAATGGTAATATCCTAAGGCCGTCGCCTAACAAAGAGAGAGATCAGAAGAACTTTGGCTATATCCAGCAACAACTACAACATCGCAAAAGCGTTCAAACCATGCTCAGGGAGCTTGTTTAAGACCATATAGAGATTTTTTTAGGCGACATACTAAAGGACCAAGGAGGAGGTTTCATGTAGACCGTCTCCTTCAACTGACTATGAAGAAAGGCATTCTTCACATCAAGTTAGCATATGGTCCAAGACTGAGCGACAGACGCTGCTAAAAGAACAAGGACTGTGGTGATCTTTGCAACAGGAGCAAAGGTTTCTTCATAGTCAATACCATACTCCTGACTATATCCCTTGGCAACTAAACATGCCTTGTATTGATCAAGAGATCCATCAGATTTTAGCTTGATGTTGTAAACCCAACGACCCCCAACAATGGATGCATCTAGAGGAACAGGCACAATGATATCAGAGACAACCAAATTAAACAATCAAGAACTCAAGATGACAGTCCAAAAAAGGCAATTTTTTAAGATTGTCGAGTCTAAAACCTTCCAAATATGAATCTGAAGTCTGAATCAAATAAATGGGAAGCAAGAAAACCTTAGGACTACACCAGATCTAGGGTTATAGGTTGATTGAGTCAGCCGATTGAGAGAAAACTGTGATTTACCAACACATTATGCGTCTTTTTCAAGAATAAGGAGGTATCTTATTCTGATCGAAATAGTCCTTAGAAATCTCCAAACCAGAAACTGAGTGTAGGGTTAAGAAGAGCTTGAGAGAACCTTTCAATCTAGAGAGAAAAACTCAAATCGCAGGTTGATGTAAGAGGCCTAAAATCCACAAGTGTTGCAGTCCAAAAAAGGAAACTGTACAGTGTTGCTGCCCCAAGAAGAAGATCAAAACCCCTTCGAAAACTTCACCAAATCAGATGTTGTTTGTAGGTAGAATAGATCAGGTTTAGGCGACACCAGATTTGAAGTCCAAAGCTGTTGCAATCCAAAAAAAGAAACTATACAGTGTTGCCGCCAAGAATAAGATCAGAACTCCTTCAAAAACTTCACCAAATCAGATGCTTTTTGTAGGGAGAATAGATCAGGGCGAAACCAAGTCTGAAGTTTGGCCTCGAACCAATGTCTCCCAATAGAGATCTAATGAAATCTCTCCTGCTGGTTGCGCAAAGAAGACTAAACAGAAAAGGGTTGATTAAAACAACCCTAATACGACAGGATTACTGCTTCTAGTGAGGTTCAGGAGAGAGAAAAAATAGATCAAAGAGCAACTTGCTCTGATACCATGTCAACACTCTTGGCTGAATAGAGAAAAGAACAAGAATAATCTTAGAGGTGTCAAGAATGAATGACCCCCACCTCAAAGAGTCTTATATATTAAAAGATATGTACAGTTACAAGAATGCCCATATAGGGCTGAAAGAGAAAAGAAGAATAAAATGAATAAGTAATTTACAACAGGGACTATACTAAAAAGATACATCAAGTTACAGAGTCTCCACAATACCAACATTAGTTGTCAAGGCGCCTAGGCGACCACAGGGCACCCAGTCACCTAGGCCATTTGATAGTAAAATAAATATCCCTATCCCTCTTAAAGCTACTTTATTAGTTTTTATACTAACCAAGATACTTGTATACTGGCTATTAGCAATAAAATCATTCAAATGAAACACAAAATGCCATCATATACATCATACCTGTTTCAGGCCAACAAAAAAGGGGGAGTGTAGATAAAAAAAAAAAAAGGAGAGAAAAATCAGGGGGAGGAGCCCCTATTTCGTTCCCAAAATAAGTCGTCCATGGGGATGACTTGGATTGTGTTTAAGGAGAAAGAGACCCTATTTCAAGCTAATAAAAATGGAGAATGCAGCAAAAAAGGAGAGAGAAAAATAAAGGGACAGAGCCCCTATTTCATTCAAAAAACACATTACTAAAAAATAGTGGAAAAAGTACAGGAAAATTTAGAAAGTTGGGGCACAACCCCTGTTTAAGAAGAAGGGGGCAAAGCCCCTATTTCATTCCCAAAAGTGTTTTTTTTTTTTCAAGTAAGAAAGTAAAATACAAGAGTACTAGTGTGATTTAAGGAAGAGGGGCCCTTGTTTCTCCCAAAAATATTTCTTAAAGAAGAACAAGAAGAAGAAACTTATCCGGAGGTCTTCGACAACTTTGACTGAACAATGGAAACTTTTGTAGCTTTAATATAAAAGAATTATCTTAATAAAAAAATGGTAACATACAACAAGGTGTATTCTAATAAAATAAGACCAACCAATAAAATGAATAATACACAGGGTGCTCAGTCTTGCCTAGGCAATGGAATTTGGAAGTACAAAATAAATATTCCTACCCCTCTTAAGCTACTTTATTGGTTTTTTATACAAACCAACCTACATGTATGCTAGCTATTAGCAATAAAATCATTCGAATAAAACATAAAATGCCATAACTAGCATCCAGGCCAACAAAAATGGGGGAGTGCAACTAAGAAAAGAGAGGAAAATTTTCGTTCCCAACATAAGTTGTCCAAGAGGACAATGTGGACTGTGTTTAATGGGGTGGAGACCCTATTTCAGGCTAGAAAAAATGGAGGATTGTTAAAAGTAAGAAAGAAGTACCAGTGCGATTTTAGGAAGGAAGAAGAGGAGGAGGTGAAGCCCCTGTTTCATCCCAAAAATATTTCTTAAAGAAGAAGAAGAAAAAACGTACCTGGAGGTCTTGGACTACTTGGACTGAACAATGGAAACTTTTAGTCCTCGCTTTCTCTTCTCAGCTCTCGGTTCAAAACTCAAAGTCTCAAACCCAAAGAAACTTTTGTAGTTTTAAATGTAAAAGAGAATTACTTTAATAAAAAAAATGGTAACATACAACAAGATGTATTCTAATAAAATAAAACAAACCAATAAAATGATATAATACATATGCACATTCAAAATAATAATATATATATGAGTGAGCGCCTCATACAAAAACACCTTGGCGCTGGACGAGGCAACTTCTAAAAATCACCTAGTCGCCTTGAAAACTATGGTATATGGGTGACTGCCTAATACGAAAAACATATTAGTGTTGGGTGAGGCGACCTCTAAAAATCACCTAGCTGCCTAGGCAACGCTATGGATACCAACTTAGAATTGGTTGCAGATTCAAATGAAATCTCATTGACTTGAACAAAGAACAATTATAAATGATGAGAAGTTAGTTAATAGTTACAGTAACTATACAATAACTATTAACTGTACAACAACTGAATGCTGAAGTGAAGATGTAATTAAACTCCTTGGTTGTTATCTTTGCAATTACATCTTCCATTGGAAAACTCCACAACCATTTCCCAAGTAAAGCTGAATTCATCTTACTTGCATTACCTATTCCCAAGCCTCCACCCTTTTTCCTTATACTCGCTATCTCCCATCTAATCAAGTGGTCTTTCTTTCCCTCTCCAGGCTCACACAAGAAGCCCCTCATTAGCTTCTCAATCTTTCTAATAACTGCTTGTGGGATTCTAAACACAGGAAGGTAATAATACATTGGAAGATTAGCTGAAGTAGAATTAATTAGAGTTATAGAGTGAGCCTACTCCCAAGGGAGAAGTGATTTCCTAATTACTTCATAATGCAGATGACATCAAATATTTGAAAGCAATGTTTCATGGACTCTCCTAAATGAATGACGCGTTCAACACGGACACATGTTTGAGTCCAACACTCCATGGATTCTTGAGGACACCTTTACATAACATTTCCTTTCTATCTCCTAGCTTATATTTAATACAAATTTATAGATAATGTACAAGATGAATGTCATCTTTCATATGAAATGTTATTTAATGACAAAGGCAACATTTTTTTATGGTGTCTGGCACCGGACTGTTTCACAAGCGTTCTGTTTTTGCTGATGTGGCATGAACAACACATCAGCAATTAAACGGAGTCGGCAAGAAAATCACGTCAGGCATCACGACGTTCTTAGAAACGGTCGAAAAACGTTTTTGCGTCAGTTTTCCCAATTTCACTTTTTACTCGAAACATCTTTTTGATGTTTCTTGAATTGCCCCACCATTCAAGAACGGTAATTCAATGTGTCTCCAACTTTTATCTGATTTGGCAAGTCACCAAATCAGATTAAAATTGATTTTGTGCTTCGCACTTCCATAATTCTTCTCTAAAACAGGTAAAATACCCTACATCGAATTTCTGGTTTCCTCTTCCACATTTCTTTCCACCGTTGAGAGATTACTGGGGTTCCTCTTCTCAGTTTCGATATTGTGCTGGTGAGCCCACCATTTGGACACGATTTTATTCTTCTCATCCTTGACACTACATTTATTTTTTTCATCTTTTTCCAAACTTCAATATATCCCATTGCAGACGGTCATCATTGGATTTTCTTCTTACTATTGCCTTCACGAAGCAAGAGTCTCGCCGAGGAAGGTAAAAGATGCTACTGCTAGAAGTTTTGTAACATTATGATTAATCTCTGTTATTCTTACCATTGGCAAAAGGATTGACTAACCTCTGTCACTGTTTTAACCAATGTTTTAAAACACGGAGGCGTGATGCACGGCGTTCCACTACCTAGAGGCGTTAGGCGTAGTTCAGAACACAAGAGGTGTAAGCCTCCTTAAGAGGAGGGGGTTTAGGAGGAGGATGAAGAGGAAGGGGGATCTCATTTTTTTCCTTATTTTAATAAAAACCTTTTATATTAAGAAGAATAAAGATGCATAACATTAGTTGAAAGGGGGTAGTATATACCCACTTTTATAGGTTACATAATATCAGAATTCAAAAGGTATCTACTATTTTAGTAGTATATACTTTTCCGACAGATGTTCCAGTGAAGGCTGTCAATGGACTCTGAAAGTCTAAAACCTGATTTGACTATTTGAACATGGATCTTAGTCCTTAGAAGCCGGTAATACAACAATATAAAGGGATTTGGGCATAGAGGGTTCACTGATGATTACATCGTTCAAAAGATGTAAGGCACTGATTGATCTATTGGAGAACAAAGTGGAGCTAGCAGCAGTTACAGTGCAAATAAAAAATGGCCAGTGTTGATCTCAAAATGGTCTCCATCTTCAAATACTAGAGCATTGCAAATGGTGGACGATGTTATACTGAGGATGCCGGGATTGCCATTCCATCTTTGGGTGCAGGAAATGTTCATCTCCTTTGCTTCAATTTGTGGCAGTCGTTTGGATGGGGTTTTTCGGCATTGATTTACATTCTGCTGCTTTGAGGCTAATGGTGTGAAACCAGAAGCCATTATGAGGAAGATCAAGCTATTTTCAGAAAACAAGTGCTACTTAGTCTGGTTCATGGCCTTCTTTTAAGCGGAGACGTGGAAGGAGAGTCACAGAGGAGACAAGTATATGGAAGAAACTGGATTATGTGGCATGGATTGGTTGAACTCAAAAGCTATAAGGTATTTTCTAAAAATGGAGAAGTAGAAGTAGAGAATACCAAAAGACATGGAGTAGATTACTAAGAATAGAGAGACAAATGGGGCAGATGTTAGACAGTGTATGCCCTTAGCTCCAATTAGAATGATGTACGTAAACATTTATTTGTAAATGAATAAAGTGCATTGTTGTTTCATGTTGATATTGGTATGTTTTTGTGTATTACCCCTTAAACTGGACACTGAAGAGACTCGTGTTAGTTTAGAATGTTGTCAACCATTGGATAGACTTGGGAGTTCATCATGTTCCTGACAAGGCTGACACTAAAGTGCTGCCAAGTAGTTGGAGCAACTTGTCTCAGTTGCTAGGGTTAGACCCCAAGCACAACCATTGGGTGTTTATCAGAAGCACTGAACTTGGATCAATATCCAATTATGCCCTGGACATTGGAGATAGATGGGCAAAACTAGAAAGTTACACATAACTTCAGACTTGATGGTACGCACTAAGTGTTGGACTGGGTTCTCTTTGATGTGCCAATCAATGAGATCCATCAAGGGTCAACAACTAGGCATGTTGGGGCAGTTCGGGAATTCACCTAAGTGGGTGATCATAGTAATAGGATCGGCCCCTTTGTCAGGCAAAGTGAATATCAAGGTTTACACTCTCTGATAGAAACCTAAACTGCCGGTAGTGGATTTCAACTGTAGCTGAAATCTATTTTTGCAAAATGTATTTACATGTTATATACTACTATTTTATAAAAAAGTTTGCAAAAAGTTTTAATCCTGAGATCCATCCTACCAAGAGTGTGACACTACACCTTGCAGCCAGGGGAGAGGTCCTTCCCTGTCAGGCAGTGTTTTGATCATTATAGGCCAAGAGGTTAAGTGTAAGAGACCATTACAGGGCTGATTACCTGATGGGCTTTGTCTTACATTAGTCCATTATCCTTGGGTCTTCATAGGGTGTTTGAATCTAAGGATCATTTAGGTGTAAATGTTGGGCCTGAATTAAACCAATGCTGATTGGGTCAAGGGTTCACTGCCCGTGTAGTGAATTCGGCCTAGCCTCTTTCAAGGGTAGGGCCAGACCCATATGGGCTTGTGTGAGATCATTGTGGGGTCCCACGCCATACAATATCAACCCAAGTGGCCATGCAACACCTAAGGACGTGAGACTTTAAGGAAAATGGGCCTAAGGTCTATCACTAATATGATTAGTTAAGTTGTCATGTGATTTGGGTCAAAACTGGGCATGGTTCTACGTATGGAGCACCTATCCTCTTAAGAGGATAATGCTTATCTCTTAAAAGAGTCCAGATCCAAATCAGATTTGGATAATCTCCTAATTAGATTAGGAAAGTGCTCCATATAAGGGGGTTAAGAGGAAGAGGGCAAGCAAAACTTATTTTCTTCACTCTCTTGCTCTTTCTTCTTCTCTCTTCTCTCCCAGAAAACCTATCTCGACCAAGGATTTTCAAAAACTGATTTTGATCAGTTTTTCTTCTAGTTTTTGCAAGAAAAACGTTGAAGAATATCAGGCTCACTCATCCCACAAGATCCAAGCCAGTTGGATAGCAGATTTGCTGAAATCATGTGTTGCTGAATTGGTTCTCTGTACACTGCACCATCTTCAGTTGGAGGCTGGTTTTAGGACTGATATTAGGCATGAACTTCCACCTTGGGAACTGCGATTTGTGGTTTCCGTATGAAGTATAATCTCCCTTCTTTTTGGTTTCAAATCTGGTCCGGTTCAATGGAAGAACGATCCTGAAATTTCATATTTCAATTTACCAAGAAATCGGTTCTCGAAAAGGTTAAAAAAATAAATTGAAATTTTGGCCAGCCATATTGCATGATTCCGCCATCCATTTGATGGATTCTAACCCTATTCCAACAGCAGAGGAACCAGCAAGGGGCAGGATTCTTCGCAACTTAGGGAAGGCTATATTAATGGCATGTCAAATATTGAGAAGGTTGGTGTGTTCAAGAAGCCAAAAGGACACGATCATGGATGGTAGCATGTTACTTTTAGTACTCATGTGCCACCAGGGCGCTTTTGCCTTTCCATCTTATGTTTTATTATTAGCCGTACTGTCCCACCATAAATAATAGAAGCGCTGATGCCACCAGCAAGAATTTTTTGACTTCCAATGGTATTTTCTCTCTTCTTCCTTTATCTTTACTTTCTACTAACTTATTAGGATAACGTGGTATCACAGAACATGTATTGGGCCTTAGGACAGATTGATCAAGTGTGCTTCCTCTTTTCTTGTTTTCTAGATCGAGATTCAAAAAACTCATCTATGACTGGTCTGGGAGAACTTTTTGTTTTTTCCTCTCTTACTCTTGGTCATGTGCTAAGAAAAACCTTAAGGCTGTGTCAGCTAGATGCCGTGAAGGGGTTTAGAAGTTTTCCAACTCCTTTATATCAATCGTGTGATCCTATGTGACCAGGCATGTGATGTTTGTATTCCAGAAGCATAGACATTTGAGAATCGAAGTGTATACAGATGTTGATTGGGTTGGATCAATGGATGACAAAAAAATTCACTAGTAGGTACTGTACTTTTATGGGGGGAAACCATGTCACATGGAGAACCAAGAAACAAAGTGTAGTGGCTAAGTCCAGTGTAGAGGTTGAGCACAAAGCCATGTCTTATGGAGTGGAAGAAAGTATGTGGATAAAGAACTTGAAGAGTGAGCTGAGGTTTACAGTTGATAATCCCATGTCACTTTATTTGAGAATCAAACTTGATGAGTGAGCTGAGGACAAAGCATATTGAAGTGGATAAACACTTTATTAGAGAGAAACTTGTAAGTAGGGATGTATGTGCTCCTTATGTTAGTTTTGGAGAGCATCTCACAGATATATTTGCAAAGGGCCCATCACTTGCGGCACAACAACCTATGTGACAAGTTGGGCATGATAGACATATATGCCTCAGCTTGATGGGGAGAGTTAGCATGTTATTTTTAATACTTATGTGCCGCAAGGGCACTTTTGTCTTTCCTCCTTATATTTTATTATTAGCAGTATCGTCCCACTATAAATAGAAGGGTTGGTGCCTCCAACAAGAACTTTTGACTCCCAATTGTATTCTCTCTCCTCTCTTCTCTCTCCTTCATTTGTCTTCACTTTCTACCAAGATAATAGTGGAGTCATTAAGGGCTGAGTTGATCAACTTGGGCAATTGGGCCAGGCCCTAACAAATGGTCAATTAAGCGAGCAAGGTGGTATTGGACTAGGACCCCAAATGGGAGTTTTTGGAAATAACGTTGCTAATGTTAGTGGGTCGATTCAATTAGGTGGGCACAATGGTGAGCCCACATCTAATACTTTAAATGGGCGCATGACCTGGTGTAAAGGGGAGGTTTCATAGACCATGGTGTGGGTCTATCTTCATCCTCTTCAAAGTTGGGGAGAATCCAACAGGGTGTTGAACAGTACCGACTTGTTTAAGGTGTGAAGAGGAAAGGAAGAAAGTTGGGTTTAGGTGATCTACAAATTTGACAGATTTGGAAGAAAGATGATCGTCTGTTAGATGGGGAGGACATTGCTGATCTTAAGAAGGTTTGAAGCGATGTTTCCATTGATCATTCTCCAAGTTGCATTTAAGAAGGTGTTGAGATCATCAAATCTATCAAAAAAAGGAGTTGAGATCATCAAGGACACTATTCTGTCTGGTCTTCAAGAGGTTGAAGCTAGGACGGTTGAGGAAAGCGGTTCTGCTTTGGTCACAAATCTCTCAACTGCCACAGAGACGGAAGAAGGGGTGAAGCCTAAGCTTTGGGGAGGGGCGGGTGGAGGAAGTCGGGAAGGTGGATGGTAATGTTGAGAATATTAAAGATTCTGGAGGTTCCTTAGAAGGGGAGATAGTTGAACAAATGGGTTTTAGGGGTGATTCCCAAGATGTGATTCTTGTTATGACCATTTTTTAGTTAAGTTAGTTGTGATTGGAAGTTTAGGATTTGAGGTAGGACATAGGAAGAGGGTTGACGAAAAAGATGAGGTTGCTGCTGAGGAGATGGTTCCTAAGAAACCTTGTGGTTCAAGCAATTTACATATAGTTCATGTGACTAAGGTATTCTCGAGGCTGAAGCTTGGTGTGGTTGGGGCAGGTCCTACAAATAGATACAAGAGGGTGTTTAAGAGAAAAGGAGTGAAGATAAAAGAGTCACCACTTGGGGCTTCTGTGTGTGTAGTGGGGGGGGCTCAAGCTACTTGCCTCAAGAGAAGAATAAAAATGAGGATAGGAGTGAATTTGCTTTGAGAGTGATTGATAGAAATTCTGAAGAGAAGGTGGAAAGGAATGAAGGCATGGACCTTGAGAAAATTGTTGAACAAGATGTTGAGGTGGGTAAAAGCCTTGGCCTTTTTTTGGGTGGCAAGGCATTGCTAGAAAGCTGTTGAGGGGCCTGAGAGTAGGAAGGAATAGCAGAAGAAGAATGTTTAAGTAGGGGAATGAGGAGAGATTTGAAATGAAGACAATGATGCAGACGAGATAGCGTTTGAGGGGGAGGATTTGGGGTGGTTTTAGCAATTTAGTTCTTTGTTTCTAAGGAGATGGAGGTCTGTGTTTGTTCTAAGATTTGGGGGTCTAGAGGATGGTGCTCTGGTTTCAATAGTCTAATTTATTTTGGTTAAGATTTTGTTTTGTGTCTTGGTGCTAGTTTGTTTTAAATGTATTTAGTGGTTGAGGTGTCCGTCTTCTTTCTCTTGGGTGATAATTGATCACCTTTCTTGTGTTATTGCTTTTTCCTTTTATGAATTTCTTTTTACTTATCAAAAAAAAGATAATTGCTCTACACTCAAGACCGACGGGGGAGGAAGATTCTCTTAGAGCTGAAGTATTGGCATTGATGGAAGGCATGCAAAGGGAAAAAAACATTAAACATTAGAAAACTACTTATTGAGGATGGTTCAAAACTAGTTGTGAGTTGGATACAAGGTGAGGAGATGAAGTTATGGACTTACAGAAATGAAAAGAAGAAGCTCAAATGGTTAACAAGAGACATGGAAGTAATTGTTCAAAGGATCAAGCAAAGTGCCAATTCTTTATCTGATACATTAGTCAAACAAGGGGAGAAGATAGTCTATTTTCTGGACACAATTGTAAGTGAGAAAATTGGTTATGGGAGAGATAAGAGGTTTTATCTCTCATTGACCTCTGTAATTATACTCTTCATACTCCTATTTTTTCTTTCTCATTAATGAAATTTGCAGTTATTGATCAAAAAACGAGAGAGAAATGCAAGGTCAGGGAGTTGCTGGCAAACGAGATGGTTGTGAAAGGGCAAAACTAGTAAAAGGTAGTTTTGGTTCGAGGAATAGACAAGGGCGATGGAGGTGGAAAGTGTAAATCATAAAGATAAATTTGTAGTTGAAAAAGAAAGTGAGGTGGGAGCATCTTCAAACCATGGAGATCAGTTGCTGGTAGAATTTTTTGATCATGATAAGGACGAAGGACTGTTAAAAGAAGTGATTCAAAAGGGGGTTTGCGAGGAAAGGGAAGAGGGGACAGCAGAGTTGACGGATGGGGAATGAGAGAATCATTGAAAATCCAGGAAAAAAGAAAGAAAAAAGGGTCAAAAAGGAAAACATGAACAAAGAGGAAATGGAAAGAGTGGGAAATAAGAGCAGGTGTGTTGAAAGAAGCCATGGAGTAAATTCAAATGTATCGCCTGATGAGGTTGATGTGGGGATGAGGAAGGTTTGTCTGGAGGGGAAGGAGCAAAATGGAGGTGTTGTCAAAGGAGGGAAGAGAGACAGAGAGAAAGGAGATTGCAAAAATGGTCAGTCAAAGGTTTACAGGAGAAAAAGGAAGTTTAGATTTAGAACAAGGCCATTTACAGAAGAGAAAGAAAAGGGAATCAAAGATGCAATTGGTGAGAAGGAAGATGAAGATGGCAGTGCAGATGAATCAATTGAGGAAGATTTCATTTGATGAAATGCATGAAATTGGGAAATCTATCGATATGGAGCTTGTGGTGAATGCAGAAGTGGAGGTAAGTAAAATTTTGGATCTGTCCTTTATTGGTGGAGAGAAAATTGCAAGGAAAATATTTAGGAATCTTGAAGAAAAAAAAATGCATGTCATCGAAGGGGAGAGAGGAAAACAATGCGAAAACTGATGAGGGGAGTTCTATAGCAAGAAATGATGAAATCCAAGAGAGACAGAAATCGCTAGGGGAGGCAGATGATAGCAGGGATAGTGATGAGAAGGCATATCATATTTTTGGGAAAAATGCAATACTAGAACTAGAAAGAATAAATAATAGGGCAACGGATTTGCAAGGGGCAAAGAGGATACCTAATGCAGTCAGAAGATTCAAAAGTTGAAAAATCAGAGATTGATTTCAGTGCCAAAAGTTTTCGCCAGGTTGAAGGGAGGTCTATTTGGGATAGGTCCCATTAAGAAGATGAAGAAATCAAAGAAGATCAAGGGGCAAAGAGGATACCTAATGCAGTCAGAAGATTCAAAAGTTGAAAAATCAGAGATTGATTTCAGTGCCAAAAGTTTTCGCCAGGTTGAAGGGAGGTCTATTTGGGATAGGTCCCATTAAGAAGATGAAGAAATCAAAGAAGATCATTAAGAAAAGCAAAGAAGTTTCTTTCCAAGCTGCTAGAGTAAATGGGTAACAAGGTCTTTTGCTTTGTCAGAGGGGATTAGGGGTTAAGTGCAGTAGCAAGTTCTCTATGTTGGGCTGAGTAAGTGTTTTATCTTATATGAGATGGAGGGTCAAGTAACAAGGATGATATGGGTTTTGAATCTGGAAAGGATTAGGTTTTTGTTTATACATCAAGTATTTCAGGGATTCATGGGAGGGGCTGATATTGGTTTTTTGTTCTGGGCTTTTTCTTCTTTTTCTATGTCAAGGGTGATTTCTTATCACCATTCTTTGTAAGCTTCTTTTTCTTCTTGAATAAATTTTCTTTTTTATTTATTTTCAAAAAAAAATTATCCCTCATCCATTTAATCATTCGCTTTTCTGCTAAATTCATATTTTGGACATTGTGTTTCTTAACTGCCCAACACTTTGCTCCACAACATAGCTGGCCTTACAACAGTTTTATAGATGTTCCTTTTTGCCAAAGTGGCATTCACCTATCATGTAAGACTCCATATGCACTCCTCCATTTTGTGCATCCTACTCTAGTTGTATGAGCAACATCCTCCTTATTCTCCCCATTGTTATGAATTATTAATCCAAAGAAGCGAAAGGGATCACATTATCTCTTGGTCTCCAATCCTAAGTGTACCCTAATTTGCACTCCTATTATTATTAAATTTACAATGCATATATTATATTTTAGTGCTACTTATTTTAAAACCTCTTGGTTCTAAATGTACTTGTCCATAAACCTAATTTTGCATTTAATCCTTCATTAGTTTCATCAATAAAATCATTGCTAAGGTGCTTTCTCGGAGGATTAGAGAGGTACTACTCTTAATAATTTCCCCAAGTCAGGGTGCCTTTGTGAAGAACAGACAAATCGTGGATCAAATCCTAAATGCAAATGAAAGTGTGGAAGATTTCAAAAGAAGCAGGAAGAAAGGGCTTGTGTGCAAATTGGATCTCGAAAAGGCTTATGACTTGGTGGATTGGTCATTTCTATTGGAAGCCTTAGAGTATTTTGGATTTGGGCAGAAGTGGTGCAAATGGGTGAAAGGATGTATTAGGACTTGCCACTTCCATTTTAGTGAATGGTAGGGTGGTGGACCATTTCCAGGCTACCAGGGGCATCAGACAAGGAGACCCCCTTTCTCCTTTTCTTTTTACCCTAGATGCTGAAGTCCTAGGAAAACTCATTGAGAGGGCAGACTCTAGAAACATGGTGAAAGGTTGGAGGGTAGGGAGGAATAGGGTTCCAGTAAGACATCTATAGTTTGTTGATGACACAATTCTTTTCTGTGGTGGGGATGAGGTAAGTTGGGTGAGTAATTTGAAGCAAGTGATCAATGTCTTCAAACATGTGACTAATCTTAAAGTAAATCTAGACAAGAGTTGTGTGATTGGCATTAATTTGAGTGAAAGTGAGGTGGAGGATAGAGCCCGAATTTTGGGTTGTGAGATCACCCATTGGCCATTGACATATTTGGGGCTGCCACTAGGGGATAACCCAAGTAAAAAGAGTTTCTGGAACCCGATGATTGAGAGATTCACTAAGAGGTTAGCATCTTGGAATTTGGGTTTTAGTTAGAGAACTGGAACCGAACCTCATTGCTGACCTGCTAAATATCCTTGAGGGGGTGGTTATTGACCCCCTTAGGAGGGATAGTAGGATTTGGGCTCCTTCTCCTTCGGGTATCTTCTCTTGCTCCTCTTTCTTCAAGGAACTGGCTCATTCCCCTCCTGTCTTTGGAATCCCTTTTCCAGTTTTGGAAGTCTGGGGTAGACCAATTCCTCCCAGAATTAGTGTTTTTTTGTTGGGAAGTTTTCCTTGAAAAGTGTAACACTTGCGACTTACTTCAAAGAAAAATGCCTAATTGGTGTTTATCCCCACACTGGTCCATCCTTTGTAAGAAGAATGGTGAGACTTGCTATCACTTATTGGTTTCTTGCCCATTTGTTTCAAAAATCTGGTGTTGGTTTTTCTCTCTTTTTGGTGGCAGGTGGACCCCTCCCCCAAATGTTCAAAGCCTATTTCATTCTACTACTGTTAGGGGGCTGAAGAAGAGAGGGAAAATTCTGTGGAGGTGTGTAAGAGCAGCTGTATGTTGGACAGTCTAGGAGGAAAGGAATTAACGGACCTTTCATGGGAAAGAAAGAAATAAGGGTGTAATCATTGAACTGATTTCTATAAGGATGATCCATTGGGTTAAAACTTTGCAAAGTTTTGAAAATTATTCAGAAGGAGACATCACCAGGAAGTGGCTTGGTCAGCTCCAAGAAAGAATGTATCCCACCCAATTTGGTCTCCTCCAGTTTCAGGTTTCACTAAACTAAACCTTGATGGTAGTAGTGAAGGAAATCCAAGTCTGTCGAGTATAGGGGAAGCCTTCAGAGATGATGAAAGTCGAATTATTGCATTGTATTCTGGTTCTATTGGATGGGGGGCTCTCTTAGAGCTGAAATATTGGCTGTCTTGGAAGGGTTAAAAAGAGCGCAAGAGTTAAATATCAGAAAATTGATAGTGGAAGGTGACTCTAAGTTGGCTATAAATTGGTTGATGAAGGATACTTCTAGTCTGTGGAAGTTTCTGAATGAAAAAAAGAAAGTTAGACATCTCACCCAAAATATGGCAGTCACGTTTCAATGGATAAAGAGATGTGCCAACTCCTTGGCAGATTCATTGGCCAAACAAGGGGTGGGAAGAGTTAATTTCTTTTGGGCAACATTGTAATCTGAATTGCTTTCTTGGGAGGGTTAAGAATTTTTACCCCTCCTTTTGTACCTTTTCTATTATTATCTTTTAATAAAAGTCTATTATTTATCAAAAAAAAAATTAATACTATGCCATTACTAAACATCAAGCACCATGGGACTTCCACTTGAATGTGTAATTATATAAAGTTTATAATTAATAAATTCAATATTTTATATTTATATAAACTTATCATATATGTACAAGTTAAAAAAGTAATTAATTGTTTTAAATTTTTCTTTTATTTATTTTATCTGAGCCTGATGTATCAAATTTCTGATCAGATTCAGATGTGGCTGGATCCAATCCGAATCTGACCCGATAACAGCCCTAGTTCCAGTAAGTTAGACTCTCAGACATGCATCAAATTCCAACTCCCATGTCCATATCCATGCAACATTGCTTGGAAGATGATAAACCCACGGTTAGTTTGGTTGGCTAAGTAAATACGAGCAAGAGAATGCCCAAATCATGACATGGCTACAGAACAGTATGGAGCCCAAAACTATAAATGATAAGAAAAAAAAAAGTATGGAGCCCAAAATAAGTTTAATCTCATATTTCTAGACATGGAAAAGGAAATATGGGATCATGTCCAGTGTATGCTGGTAAAGATAACATTATGAGGGCATATTAGTTGTTCTAGGAATATTTCCTTTTATAACAAGGTGATAAGAGTACCAAGGAGTATCATGCTAACCTTAGAAACCTTCTTAATGATCTGAAATCTGAATGTAAGGATGTCAACGGGCTGCATTCATACAGGTTTTGCTCAACTCAACCCCAACCAGACCCAACTAAATAAAATTGATTGTTGAGTGGTCCTGTTTGTTTTTATTTAGTTAGGAAGTTGTTGGGCCTTAGGCCCATTAGTTTATGTTTTTTTAAGTTGTGACTGTTCAGCTTTTAGTAGCCGCCCTACTAAGGGCATCCTTGTAATATCTCATCTTTAAGTTAAATATAAATATAATGAGAGGTAGGCGGCTAGGGTTAATTTTTCACAATCCTGGTTGACCTCCTACTCTTTTCTTCTTCTCCTTCCTTCTCTACTGCTGAAATCTTCATCTTCCCCCTCTTTCCTTTCACAAGAAACTTGACTGAATCAGAAAATAGTGATTTCTACTTGGTATCAGAGCAGGCCGAAGGTTCTTGAAGTTGTTCTCTCATGCAGCCCTAGATCGGCTGACTGCATGGTGATTTAAGAGACTGATCGAAGCTCTCAGGTAAGCCCAGTTTTTGGATTTTTTTGATGGATCTGTGTACCCTGTAGCTGGTCTAGGGTTTCTCAGCAAAATCAGGAAAAACTGGAGCAAGGGGAAGAGTCTTGTTTTTGTTGGACTCTTCGTTTTTGACCTAGGAAATGGCACCCTATTTTTTTAGGGTTCCTTGGAGTTTTTTTTGTAAGGGGCGATTCAAGTCCTGTTTGGTTTGGAGGCTTCTAGAGAGGGCGGCTGCCTCTTCTCTCTCTTCTCCCATCCCACAGAAAAGGAATCTTTTGTGAAAGAAAGTCCAGGACACCAAGAAGGTGTTGTTGGTTCCAAAAGGTGTTTTGTTTGATCTTGCTACAAATTTTAGTTATTTCCTTTACCTTTTTTGAGAAGCATGGAGGGCCACGGAGTTGAAAATAAGCCCGAGAGTGAAATGGGACCAGTGGGAGGAGGTGCTGGAGACCCCTTCGGGGCTGGAACCATTGCTACAGTTAGGTTGGATGGTACAAATTACTTGGAATGGTCACAATCTGCAAAGATGGCCATTGGTGCTCGTGGGAAATTAGGGTATATCACTAGTGAAGAGGTGAAATCCGAAACTAGCAACTCCCGGTGGGTACAGGAGAATTATATGGTGATGACTTGGTTGTGTAATTCCATGTTGCCACATATAAGTAAAAATTTTTTATGGGCAAATACAGCTAAGGAGATATGGGATGGGGTTGCAGAAACCTATTCACAGAGGGAGAATGTTGCTAGGGCTTATCAATTGAGAAATCAGATTATTGCTACAAGGCAGGGAGATAGATCTGTTGCAGCCTATTTTCCAGTCCTTAAAACCCTATGGCAGGAGATTGACCATTTAGAGACATTTGCTTGGGAAACCACTAAGGATGCAGCTACCTATCAGAAACATCTAGAGAAGTATAGGGTGTTTGAATTCCTTGCTGGCCTTAATCCTGAGTATGATATTGCACGACAGCATCTTCTTTCCAGGAACAGTGTCACTCTCTCCCAAGCATATGCCTTTGTGTCAAGGGAAGAGTGAAGGAGAGATGTAATGATGAAAGACCTTATTTATGATCAATCTGCCATGATAAGTGTTGTGAAACCTAAACAAAGTGGCAGTGAAATCAATAAGGAAGATAAAAGAGATTTGATCTGTGATTACTGTAAGAAGCCTAAACATACAAGAGATACTTGCTGGAAGCTTCACCCACATCTTGTGCCGACTAGATTGAAAAATAAGAAGGGAAATGTGCACATGGCAGTTACTGGTGACACTCCGGCCCCTCCTACTACAACTGCTCTGGAGTCTGTTGCAGCTGCTGCAGTAAGGGCCGAACTTGAGAGGTATGGGCTACTTCTGAACCAGCGGGATACAGCCAGTTCCAATTCAGCCGCAAGCGGACAGCAAGGTACAGGTGGCACTGGTGGAGTCCACTCTACCTCCTTTGCTCACACAGGTAGTTCACACATCACTGCAAATTATGTTTCCACTTCAGGTAAGGAGGGACCTCCTTGGATTATAGATTCTGGAGCCTCAGAGCACATGACCCATAGCTCCACTATTTTTTCTTCTTACCAGCTCTATCCTAGCAGAGATAGGGTCTCCACAGCTGATGGATCCCATGTTCCTATTGCTGGGAAGGGATCTGTCAAGATTAGTGATTCTATTTGTCTACCCTCTGTCCTTCATGTTCCCAGATTGAGCACTAATTTGTTATCTGTTAGTAGTTTGACTAAGAACCTGAACTGCTCAAGAATTTTTTCTCCTGGTCGTTGTATTTTGCAGGATCTAGATTCAAAGAGGACGATTGGGAGTGGTCGTGAAGTGAATGGAATCTACCTCCTGGATGCACTTCCTCCTCATCAGAGTCATCATGTCAGTAGGGATAGTGAGTCAGGATCTGTGAGTCAAATTATGCTCTGGCATAATCGTTTAGGTCATTTAACTTTTTCTTCTTTAAGTTTTTTGTTTCCAAAACTTTTTAAGTCTGTTAGTCTGTCAAGTTTGGAGTGTGAAGGTTGTCAACTTGGAAAGCATTGTAGACATTCATTTAAACCTAGTAATAAAAGATGTTCTTCTTCTTTTGATGTTATTCATTTGGATGTGTGGGGCCTTTACCATGTTCCTTCTATGAGAGGTAATCGCTATTTTCTCTTATTTGTGGATGATTTCACGATACTCCTGGATTTACCTTATGAAATCCCGCGATGAGGTACCATCCTTGGTGAGGCAATTTCATCAGATGGTACTAACACATTTTAGAACAAGAATAAAGGTGTTCAGATCTAACAATGTCAGGGAATATTTTGAAAGACACCTTGCCTCATATCTGTTAGAAATGGTGTTGTCCATCAGAGCAGTTGCCCCTACAATCTACAGCAGAATGGTGTTGCAGAAAGGAAGAACAGACACATTGTTGAGACTACAAGAAGCATGATGATCACATCTACAGTTCTAGTTCAGTTTTGGGGTGATGCAGTTCTCACAGCAGTATATCTGATTAACAGGGTGCCCTCTCGTATACTTGGATTCAGCACCCCATTCAGTCTCCTTTTTCCTCAGGGAGAGATGTTTCATATTCCTCTCAAGGTGTTTGGGTGTATCTCCTTTGCACATATCCTTGGTCCTCACCACTCGAAGCTTGATCCCAAGGCAAAGAAGTGTGTCTTACTTGGATATGCAGAGAATCAGAAAGGGTACTGTTGCTATGATCCAATCTCTGGGAGTCAATATGTTACCATGGATGTCACCTTTTTTGAATCCACATACTTCTTCTCAAAGAATCCTTCTCAGGGGGAGTGTTTTGGGGGGAGTGTTTTGGGGAAGTGAGTCAACAATCTATTCCTCTCCCAGTTCCAATCCCTGTGTCTACTCCTGTGCTTGACCACCACCCTGTGGCACCTACCTTGCCACCTCCTTTGTGTTCTGCTTCTCAGCATTACTCACGACAGAGACTTCACAAGGCGGTTGATTCCACTACAGCAGAACTCACACCACTTCCTGTCGATTCCTTGGAGACTCCAGATTCGGCTGACATGGATTCAGGTATTCCTCCTGGTCCCGCTACTGTTTCAGTTCCCATTAATCCTACTAACTCTGTTACAGATAACCTTGATCTCCCTATTGCTCTCAGAAAAGGGAAGAGAATGTACAGTTCATTGTATTTCACAGTACTTATCCTACAGTGGACTTTCTCCTTCCTACCATGCTTTTCTCTCCTCTCTTGATTCAATGTCTATACCCAAGGGTGTTAGTGAGGCTCTCTCCAAACCTGAGTTGAAGACAGCTATGCAAGAAGAGATGGAAGCTTTGATTAAGAATCAGACATGGGACATTGTGAGCCTACCAGAAGGCAAGGAGACAGTTGGATGCAGATGGGTTTACACAGTAAAATATAAGGCAGATGGAAGTATAGAAAGGTACAAGGCAATACTTGTTGCAAAAGGGTACACACAGACCTATGGCATTGATTACTTAGAGACCTTTGCGCCAGTTGCAAAGATGACCTCCGTTCAGATACTTTTTTCTCTTGCTGCCTCATACTCTTGGCCCTTGTTTCAACTTGATGTGAAGAATGCTTTCCTAAATGGGGATCTGCAAGAAGAAGTGTATATGGATCTTCCTGTTGGTTTTTACAATGATACTGAAAAGGGAAAGGTATGCAGACTTAAGAAGTCACTCTATGACTTGAAACAATCTCCCAAAACATGGTTTGACAGATTCAAAAAGGCCTTGATTGCTTTTGGCTACACTCAGACTCAATCCGATCACACTTTGTTTATGAAGCGTAGGGGATCTTTGGTGTCAGTCCTAATTGTTTATGTGGATGATATTGTTGTCACCGGAAATGATCCGAGTGAGATTGATAGTCTAAAAAGGAACCTACATAAAGAATTTGAAATTAAGGATCTTGGAGAACTGAGATACTTCTTAGGCATTGAAGTTGCAAGATCGAAACATGGAATTTTTATCTCTCAAAGGAAGTATGTCTTGGGCCTTCTTCAAGAGACAGGGAAGCTTGGAACAAAAGCAATCAGCACCCCTATTGATCAGAACCATAAAATCAATGCATCAAAAGGTGAACCAGTAAAGGACATTGGGAGATATCAGAGACTTGTGGGTCGGATGCTATACTTGTGTATGACAAGACCAGACGTCTCCTATGCAGCGAGTGTAGCAAGTCAATACATGCATGCTCCACGAGTCCAGCATTGGGAGGCAGTTGAAAGGATTCTTGCTTATCTGAAGGGACACCCGGGCAGAGGCATATTGTTTATTGATCATTGACAGTTGAAACTAGAGGCTTATACAGATGCAAATTGGGCAGGATGCCTTGATGACAGGAAATCAACTTCAAGAGTGTGCACCCTAGTTGGGGGTAACCTAGTCTCATGGAAGAGTAAGAAACAAACAGTGGTGGCAAAATCAAGTGCTGAAGCCGAATACAGGGCCATGGCACATGGAGTTTCAAAACTTCTCTGGATCCATTCTCTGTTAGAAGAAATTGGTGTACAGGCAAAAGAACCCATGATGCTATACTGTGATAACCAGGCAGCAATTAACATTGCCCATAACCCAGTCCAGCATGACCGAACTAAGCACATTTTAGTGGATGGACATTTTATCAGAGAAAGGTTAACTTCTGGAGAAGTTTGTCTTCCATACATTGCTTCTGATCTGCAGCTCGCTGATGTTCTCACAAAAGGTGTTGCAAAGAACAACCTGGAGCATGATCTACGCAAGTTGGGAATGTGTGACATTTACCCCCAACTTGAGGGGGAGTGTTGAGTGGTCCTGTTTGTTTTTATTTAGTTAGGAAGTTGTTGGGCCTTAGGCCCATTAGTTTATGTTTTTTTAAGTTGTGACTGTTCAGCTTTTAGTAGCCGCCCTACTAAGGGCATCCTTGTAATATCTCATCTTTAAGTTAAATATAAATATAATGAGAGGTAGGCGGCTAGGGTTAATTTTTCACAATCCTGGTTGACCTCCTACTCTTTTCTTCTTCTCCTTCCTTCTCTACTGCTGAAATCTTCATCTTCCCCCTCTTTCCTTTCACAAGAAACTTGACTGAATCAGCAAATAGTGATTTCTACTTGGATACTGAACAAATTCTATTAAACTAGCAAGATTTAATTAAACTTCTAGCAATATACAGACTTATTTAGTAAGATTTGTTAGAACATACCATTTATATATGATAGAAGGCTTAATACTATAAAGTACATCATAGATGTGTTCATACAGTATCCACTGTCATATCAGGTAACCTTTTTGTCCATGCATATTAGATGGGCCTGCTGGCATGAAACTCAATTGCAGAGGGCTTGCCTAAGGCAGGGTAATAGGCTTTTCTTGTATGGTTACAGCTTGCTTGGAGGGTTGTGCATCTCTTCTATTTGTATATTATTATTCTTTACACATCCCACCATGTATGTCTTTTAGCATATTAACACATTTTACACTATTACCTTGCTCAAAAGAAAAAGAGGGGAAAGAAGAGACAATGTCAAGAGTGGACTTACAGATTTGCGAATCATAGCCATTTGGATGGGATTGTTCTTAATTCGAGCAAGGGCCTCTTGCTCTTGCTGCCGAATTAGAAGCAACGGATCAGAGTGAAGTTTCCTCCAAGCATCATTCGCAGATTGAGGCTTCTCCTCAAAAAGAGCTCCTGGGACACATGTCTGTTGCTGAAACAGACAACATTACAGATTAATCAGCATTGCTGGGAAACATGAACAAGAAAACCATGCCTCCTAAGCTACATGTCAAGGATGGTAGAACAAAAAACCAGTTAAAACAAGAAACTGCATATCTTGGACAGAGCTAGCTTAGAATCACATGGATAAGATCAAATGTTCTAAAGCAACTAAGCTTCTCTTTGTAACTTAGATAGTGAAACCGAAACACTTGTAAATCTAAACTTGATATTTTCAAACAGCAAATGGTACATTACCAAAAGAAGGGCTATTTTTTTTTATAAAAATCAAAAGAAGGGGCTATTGCTTGATATAACGGTAAAACCTCAGGCTGACAAGTGCAGGAATACAGTTTCAAATCTGAGAGAGGCCACCGTGAGAGGGAGGCAAAGGTTAGGTTCATATCCAGTCCACATACCCCAAGACCCCATATATGGGGTCGGCTACATGAATCCTGTTTCGCCATTCTGTTCTGTTCAATGCCATATCCCTTTTTTAATGAATAACAGGATAAATTTATTAGAAATTTAGTGTTCTAACCTTTGCCTCCTATTTTTCTGTTCTGTTCAATGCCAATGCCACTTCCTGTGTTTTCAGAAACCAACTTATCACAGTTTTTGAACCTCCTTCAACTATTAGCTTATCCACCCCCAACTCCATTAGCCTTTTGCACCACTACTACTGCCAAAGCTCTGCCCTCATGGAATTCCCTTCCCCAATTGGTCCTGAAAACATCGCACATATCTCTCCTTTCACATCCCTAAGAAACCCTTCAATTCCTAAAGGTCCCAGGTTGCCAAAACTGCTTCCATTAATTTAAATTAATAAAACCTATATATGTAATAGACCAACTCCTTACTGCCCTTTGCTCTCGAGGATCCAGCCACTGCTCTCCAATTCAAGTCTGAAAATGTCTCTATCGTTTTGGCCCAATTTGCCACCCTCACCATTATAGGTTTTTGTTTTTTGATAAATGGCAATTGATTAATTGGAAACAAAATAATAGAGTTATACACTGAAGGCTTCGCAAACAGAGGCACAAGGTGCAGCCTCAGTTACAAAGTATGAATTACAATTTAGTCCACCATAACCCTCACCATTTAGCCCACCATAACCTAAACAGAGGCATAAGGTGCAGCCTCAGTATTTCAATCAAACAGCTTATCCAAACTAACAGGAGTATTCCACCTACAACCAAAAAGAGAGAAAAACCAATCCCAAATACAACAGATAAATGAACAAAAGATTAATAAGTGATAAGCAGTTCCCATATGTCAAATTTGAAAAAAAAAATCTTGAAAAAAGTTGTGTGGCAAGGATCAATATATCAAATGGTGAGTTGCATTCCATGGTTGTCTCTTTAGGGTGTACTATCACTCCTTTGCCTTTGAACTATCTAGGTCCCCCATTAGAAGCAAACCCTAGGGAAAGTAGTTTTGGGAATCCGATTGTAGAGAGGTTTGCAAAAAGATTAACAGCATGGAAAAGGAACAATATTTCTTAGGGAGGCAGGATAACTTTAATAAGGTCCACTCTTGCAAATTTGTCAGTGTACTATTTTATCTGTTTTTAGGATTCCCCAAAATGACTCAAAGAAGTTACAAGAGAGGTTTTTTATGGGAATTGGGAAAAGGAAAGAAGGATGGTCTAGTCAAATGGGAAATAGTTTGTAGGAACAAAGATCAAGGTGGATAGGGTATAGGTAATGTAGGGAAGAAGAATGTAGCCCTCCTAGGGAAATGGTTGTGGAGATGGCCTAGTGAAAGAGAGAGGTTGCGGTACAAGGTGGTGGAAAGGATCACGGCTGTTTGGACAATGGTTGGGATGCTGGTGTGTCTAATCAGGCAACTTTGGCTTCCCCTAGGAAAGCTATCCATGGCATTTTTTCTATAAGCAACACAGAAAAGATTTCATTAAATTTAGATAAAAGAGGTACAACAAGAAGTTGTGAAGGGATACAACAGGCCCAAAGGGATAAAAGTATCCCAAAATATTACAAATGAGCCCAATACATACACTGTATCAGAACCCCTTGCTTAGCAAGACCATCTGCCAAATTGTTCGCAGATCTCCTAACCCAATTGACTTGAAATATCATTACTTTTGATAGCCATTTGAACTGTCTGAAGTCATTCCTTATATTCCAAGTTATTCCATTTCCTCTTTTAGCCAGCTCACAACTGTTCTTGAGTGACCTTCTATAATCAATCTTTCAATACCCAATTCTTTTGCTTTCTCCACCCCAAAAAACTGCTACCAAGAATTCTGATCTGAGAGTACATCACCTTGCCCAATTGAATCTGAATACAATGAGAGTATATTTCCTTTCTCATCCCTTACTACACCACTGATGCCTAATTGTCCCAGATTACCCACACAACTACCATCAAAATTCAGCTTCTTCCAACCACAACTTGGTGATGATCAAACTGCAAAGGCTTTTTGCCTTCTAGAGGAAGAATCAGCTATTGCACCCCAAGACCTGAAAAAATTTGTCAACCTTGAATCCAGAGAAGAGGTTCAAGGTTCTAGACCAGTGTGCCACTCTTAGGGCAATTACCTCTATCAGAGCTTCCTTGCTTCTTTTTTTGCCTTCAAAGATCCTTTGATTTCTTTCATCCCATACCAACCATACCACCGCTGCTCTCATGCATCTCCACAAGGGTTCTACCCCTCCTCTTTGTGCAACTAAAAGCAGACAGGCTAAAAAATCCTTCCAAGCTAACAGGAGGGGACCACATCCACCCAAAAAGAGAAGAAAACCATTGCCAAATACAGCCAACAAAAGGACAAGAGATTAAGAGATGAAGAGCAGTCTCACCATTCAACTTACATAAAAACACCAGCTGGGGGCCAAGCACCAGTTTGGTCTTTTCCTTTGGATCATATCACAAGTGCTTATACAACCATGAAATGTTTCCCAATGGAAGGCACTAACTTCTGGTGGAATGGAGGGATATCAAATTTCCTTCACAGAGAAAGGAGACGGGGAAACCCTACCCCAAATGTGGTGTGCTGCAAAAAATAAGGCCTCATTGTTGCCTCTCTCCTCATATGTGCTTTTTGTGTAGGAAAAGTGGAGAAATCCTACCCCACTTATTAATCCCCTGCCCCTTTGTTCAACATATCTAGGAGTTTTTCTATGATCTTTTCGGTTGTAGCTGGATCCCTCCCCAAGAGGTGGCAGACATTTTCAAGCTCAATTTCCTAAGGCAACCAAAGAAAAGAGGAAGACTGACATAGAAAGTTACTAAGGGTGCAACTATTTGGGTGGTTTGGGAGGAGAGGAATAACAGAATTTTTTAATGACAAAAGTAGACTTGTGGAGGAGGTAATAGAGACAATAAAAGTGAAGGTAGCATTCTGGATTAAAACTTTGGATTGCTTTCAGAATCTTACAGTGATTGATATTCTAAGGACTTGGAAGGAGATAGCATTTTCCTCTAGAGTCAACGATAGAATAAAAATAGAATGGAAACCTCCACAAGGCAGTAAAGTAAAGCTGAATTTTGATGGCAGCTCTTTGGGTAACCCTGGCATGGCAGGTATTGGTGGGGCAATAAGAAATTCAGAAGGCAAATTGTTGGCTCTTTACTTTGGACCAGTTGGTGTGGCTAACTCCATAAAAGCTGAATTGTTGGCGTTACTACAAGGTCTCAGACTAGCTAAGCAATTGGGCTTCAATCAATTGGAGGTGGAAGGGGACTCAGAAGTCAGAAGTAATCATTTCTTAGGCAAGATCTAACAGAAATACTTCTTGGACCTTCAAGAATGTTTATAGAGAAGGATTCAAGAGAGACAGGTGTTGTATTCAAATGGGTTAGGAGTGCAAATGGCTTAGTTGACTCCCTTGCCAAACAAGGGGTAGAAAGGGAGTAATTGTTTTGGGCATCTTTGTAACACAGACACAGTGTTGATTGTGGGGATGATATCATAACCATCAAATCAAAACTGCATTATCTTTTCTCACTCAATTAATATAATCAAAGTTTATTGGTAAAAATAGGAGACAGGGAAGAGGCAACAAGGGTATTGAAGAAAGACTTACATGAGAAAAGCCCTACAAAGTTAGGAGCCCAAACCCTAGTATATGTATGATCTTCCTCCAAAACCACTGAATTTAACAAGCTTAACAAATCTGACACACTAGATATTTCAGACTCTACGATTCCTAGTAAACCCAGGGTTTCAATTATTAAGCCTAGAGGGCGATGAGTGCTAGGAAAAGAACTTGAACACAAGTCTACCTTTAAGGCTGGAGGGGGTAAAAAGGGATGGAAAGATCTCAGATAGAGGGTGCTCCCCAACCCAAACATCTCCCCAAAATCTAATTTTCTGACCCGAGGCCAAATCACACCTGACATGGTTGAGGAAGGCTGGAAGGGTATCATGTCAAGGAGCAGCCAAAGTGGCTCTATGCAAACAACCAGCATCCCATCCATTGTTTGACAGCCCGTGGATACTTTCTATAACTTTGTGCCACAATTTTTCATTTTCCTTGGAGAACCTCCAAATTCATCTGCTTAACAAAGCCATATTTTTCATTCTAACATTTCCAACTCCCAAACCTCCTACTTTCAGCTTTACCGCCTTCTCCCATCTTAACAAGTGATCTTTCTTAGTCTCTCCTGGTTCCAATAGAAAATCTCTCATGATTTTTTCAATTTTCCTCGCCGCTCCTTGGGGCATCTCCTCACCTTCTCCAATCTTAACAAGCTATCTGCAGCATTCTTCCTTGATTTCTAAACTTTGTACAATATGATGCATGCTTTGGTCAAAATTTTTTACTTTGGGAGGATTCTTTTTTTTTTTTTTTTTTGAAGAACAAGTGAAAATTCATTAATCAAAAACAGTGAGTAACAATCGACAAGATGGCACCTCACTAAACACAACATATCAACTCTAAATTAAGAACAAAATCTGAACCAAATTATAGCAACTAAATTTCAAGAACATTCCAGAAATTCTCCCCCATCTCTGATCTACTGATTTAATCAAAATATGGTAGCATCCAAACCCAATTCGCTACTAGATTCCCAACCAGTGCCACAAGTGTTTCAATTCTTTTAGATTGATCTTCAAAAAGTCTTCTATTTCTTTCATTCCATAGGACCCACATATGGCAAAGGGGATGCAGCTCCAAACTATCCTTTCTTTCCTGCTCCCTTTGAAACTTGACCAGGAAGAAAAAAATTCTGCTGTTGAACTTGGCTTAAATACTCTTTCCCCAAATAACAATAGCACTCCCCTTAAGGATGCCTTTCCTGCTTTGTACTCTCTTGTACAAACAGGAACCTATTTTGAGATTCTCTCTATCCCCTTACCCTCTCTCAATGTTAACCGGGACTTTGGTTTTAGAAGGGGTATGAGAGATGTTGAGCTTACTTTAATGGTTGTTTTACTGCAAACTTTTGACCATATTTGTTTGGGAGTGGTTTTCCTGCAAACTCTTTATTTGGGAGTGGTTTTCCTTTCTCTTTGGGTGTAGGTGGACTGCTCCCACAAATGTGGTAGCCTGGTGGGTCTTTTTGAATCGAGCTTCTTCCAACAACCAAAGAAAAGATGAAGGGTGATGTGGAGAACAATGAGGGCAGCAATTATTTGGGCAGTGTGGGAAGAGAGAAATAACAGAATTTTCCAAGGTCAAGAATAAACAGCACCTGAACTCATGGAAGGGATCACCATCAAGGCCATACACTGGTTGAAATCTTTGAATCTATTCAAGGGTTTCTTCGTAGATGACTTGAGAGGTTGGAGCACAGTAGCAAGCTCTTCCTGCTCTTCTTTAACTCTTCAAGAGGATTGGTCCCCTCCTTTAAATTCAGTTGTGAAATCAAACTTTGATGGCATTCCCATAGGTAATCCTGGCCCCTCTGGAATTGGGGGTGTTTTTAGAGATGGGGAAGGAAAAGTAATGGCCATGTTCTCTGGCCCGATAGGTGTGGGGGACTCACTTAGATCAGAAGTGTTGGCACTCCTACAGGGGCTCAGATTGGCTAAACAACTGGGTTTTCAACAGTTAGAAGTGGAGGGAGATTTTAAACTGGTAGTAGGTTGGATGCAAACAAAAAGTTTGGGCACTTGGTCCCTTAGACAGCCTGTAAGGGAAATATTGTACCTAACAAGGGATCTTGGAGCACACTTTAAATGGACTAGGAGATCAGCCAATGCAATGGCCAATAACTTAGCAAAGCAAGGAGTCAGTAGGAAAAATCTTTTTTGGGCATGTTTGTAATTGCTTATTTTGAGGGGTCACCTGGCTTTTGAAGGTGACAGCTATACTAAACTCCCATTAATTTAATGAAAGTTACTGTTACCCATCAAAAAAAAAACTCTTGACAATATTGGTTTGGATTCTTCTTCACCTGATAAGTGTGTTTAGGCCCCGCCATCCCAATGGTCTCTTTTCGTGTGCTTCTTTTCTCTATTCTCTTTGCTCCTCCCCTAGTAGTTCCATTTCAAAGTAAGTTTGATGTAACCCTCCCCCCCCCCCAAAAAAAAAAAAAAGAAGTTGGTGCTTTTTGTTGGGAAGTCTATCATGGAAAATTCAATACTATGGATAATCTGCAAAACAGAAGACCCTTTCTCTATGCATCCCTGAACTGGTGCATACTCTACAAAGCTGATGGTGAGAATTGCTTCCACCTACTAATCTCTTGTCCATTTGTTGCATGCATTTGGAAATATGATTTTTTCCCTATTTGGAAGCAAATGGTCTTGACCTCTAGAGGTTAAAAGGTTATTTGATCCATCTACTTTTAGGTGGCCTATAAAAAGAGGCAAACCCCCTTGGGGATGTACAAGAGCTGCACTAATTTGGACTAGGGAAGAATAGAACCAAATCTTTTCAGATAAGGAGAGAAGGAAGCGGTAATGCAATGTGTTATGAACAGGGTGATACATTAGCTCAGAACACAAGACATGTTTTCACAATTTTCCTATGATGATATTTGGATAAACTGGAGAGAGGTGGTTATAAGTTATGTAACAAAAGACCCACTTCTCTCTCTTTGGTCGCCTCCTACTAATGACTTTATTAAACTAAATTTTGATAGTAGTAGCGAGGGAAACCCAGGCCCTTATAGAGTAGGAGGAGTCTTTAGAGATAGAATTGGTAATGTTGTTGCTTTTCTCAAGACCAGCAGGTGTGGGGGATCCTATGAGGTCTGAGTTCATGTCTGTTCTTCTAGGGATGAAAATTGTAAAAGAGCTTGTTGAGAGATATTTTATTTGGTTGTATTTGGGTATATTCATAATATTGATAAATTATGGGGACCTATATTATTTATGGGAGAAAAAGGGCTTCTGTGTAATTCTGATATATTTCTATCTATTGCTTGTTTAAGCTAGTGGTTGTGAGATTAGGGTTTGAGGAAGTATGAGAATGAGAGAGAAAGAGAGAGTTGTATCCCTTGTTCGCATAGTGGATATTTTTCCTCTCCTCCCGTGGATGTAGGCTACCAGCCTACCAAGCCAAACCACATCAAATCTTTGGTGTTCTTTCTATTTCTTCTTCCTATTTTCTCCTTGGTTTACTATTCTATTTTATGTTAGTTGACATGGTACCAAAGCTATTTTATGTTGTTTAACATGGTATCAGAGCTATTTTATATTGTTTAACATGGTATCAAAGCAGGTGTTCTGATTGGTGTGAAGATGTTCCGTTGCTGCTATTTCATGTTCAATTGAGGTAGTAGTCGAGTACTACGAAGTCTCTGTTAAACAGTATATGCCCTTATCTCCAATCAGAATGATGTACATAAACATTTATCTGTAAATGAATAAGGCACATTGTTGTTTCATGTTAATAATGGTATGTTTCTGTGTATTACCCCTTAAACTGGACACTTATAAGACTAGTGTTAGTTTAGAATGTTCTCAACCACTGGATAGACTTGGAGAGTTTATCCTGGAAAGGCTGACACTGGTGTGTTGCCAAGGAGTTGGTGCAGCTTGTCTCAACTGCTAGGGTTAGATCCCAAGCATAGCTAGTGGGTGTTTATCAAAAGCACTGAACCTGGACCAATTTCCAGTTACGCCCTGGACCTTGGAGATAGATGAGCAAAACTAGAAAGTTGCACATAATCCCAAACTTGATTGTGGTACTGCACTAGGTGTTGGACTAGGTTGTCTTTGATATGCCAACCTGTGAGATCCATCAAGAGTCAAATACCTGGGTATGTTGGGAAAGTCCAAGAATTCAACTGAGTGGGTGATCACAGTGATAGGATCAGCCCTTTTGTCAGACAAAGTGAATATCAGGGCTTACACTCTCTTTGATGAAAACCTAAATTGTCGACAGTGGATTTCACCTATGTTTGAAATCTGGTTTTGCAAAATATATTTAATCCTGGGATCCATCCGAGTAGAGAATGTGACACTACATCTTGTAGCCAGGGGAGAGGTCATTCCCTGTCGGGCAGTGTTTTGATCATTATGGGCCAAGAGGTTAAGTGTAAAAGACCATTACAGGGTTAATTACCTAATGAGCTTTGTCTTACATGAGTCCATTATCCTTGGGTCTCCATAGGGTGGATGAATCCAATGATCATTTAGGTGTAAATGTTTGGCCCAAATTGAACCAATATTGATTGGGTCAGGGATTCACTACCTTGAGCAGTGAATTCGGCCTAACCTCTTTCAGGGGTAGGGCCGAACCCATATAGACTCATGTGAGATCATTGTGGGGTCCTGCGCCATACAATATCAGGACTAAAGTAGCCATGCAACACCTTGGGTCGTGAGCCTTTGAAGAAAATGGGCCAAAGGCCCATAATTAATAAGATCAATTAAGCAGTTACATGACAACTTGCTTTTGGTCGAATTTGGGTTTGGTATTGAGTATGGAGCACCTAACCTCTTAACAATATCAGGACTAAAGTGGCCATGCAACACCTTGGGTTGTGAGCCTTTGAAGAAAATGGGCCAAAGGCCCATAATTAATAAGATCAATTAAGCAGTTACATGACAACTTGCTTTTGGTGGAATTTGGGTTTGGTATTGGGTATGGAGCACCTAACCTCTTAAGAGGATAAGGCTTATCTCTTAATAGAGTTCAGATTCAAATCAGATTTGGATAATCTCCGAATTGGATTAAGAGAGTGCTCCATAAGGCGACAAAAGAGAAGATGGCGAACTAGGCTATGACTCTTCACTCTCTTCCGCTCTCTTCTTCCTCTTGTCTCCCAAGAAACCCTAATTCGACCTAGGCTTCCCATAACTAATTTTTTATCAGTTTTTCTTCTAGTTTTTGCAAGAAAAACGTTGAAGAACATCAAGCTCACTCACCCCATTTGATCCAAGCAAGTTGGATAGCAATTTTGCTGAAAACAGTGTTGCTAAACCAGCTTCACCCATACACTGTGCTATCTTCAGTGGAGGCTAGTTTTAGGACTGATTTAAGCGTGAACTTCCACCTTGGAATCTACGCTTGTGGTATTCGTATCAAGTACAATCTCCCTTTTTTATTTGATTTCAAATTCGGTTCGGTTCAGTGGAAGATCGATTCGAAAAAATGCAATTTTTCAAAACACTAGGAAATCGGTTCCCAGAAGGATTAGAAAATTTTTGAAATTTCGCCAAGCCATCTAGCATGGTTTGACTATCCATAAGATGGATTCTAACCCTTCCAACAATCTCTTCATGTAGTAGTCGACTACTAGCATCAGGATGCAGTATTTTGTGAGTTTGTATTGGCTTTGTGAGTTGAAAAGGGGGCTTTGATGCCTCAAGTTGTCGTTGTTTGTTAGTTGGTTGAAAAAGGGGTTTTGATGCCTCAAGTTGTGATTGTTTAGTTGTTGGTTGGAAAAGGGGATTTGATGCCTCAAATTGTGGTTGTTTTTTGTGAGTTAGTGAGTTGGAAAAGGGGCTTTGATGCCTCAAGTTGTAGCTATTTGTGATTTTGTGAGTTGGAAAAGAGGTTGCGATGCCTCAAGTTGTGGTTGTTTGTTGGTGGTGGTTTTGTGAATTGGTAAAGAGGCTTTGATGCCTCAAGCTGTGGTTATTTGTTGGTAGTGGTTTTGTGAGTTGGAAAAGCGGTTGTGATGCCTCAAGTTGTGGATGTTTGTGAGTTGGTAATGGTTTGTGGTGTGGTGATAACTTTGTTGGTGAACATGTGAAGTTCCCTTGGTGTATCGGTGAACTGTTGCTTTAAAGGTCCCTTCAACATCTCAAGGTTTTGTTGCTACTTCAATAGTAAACCTATTTCCATGAAGGTTGCTTCAACATCCTTACTTGCAAACTCAAGCTGGTTTTCCCACCTTGAGTTTGAGGGGGCGTGTTGAGAGAAATATTGTATTTGGTTGTAATATTTGTAATATTGATAAAATGAGGACCTATATGTATTTATGGGAGAAAAAGGGGCTTCTTTGTAATTTTGATATATTTCGGTCTATTATTTAAGCTGGTGGTTGTGTGAGATTAGGGTTTGAGGAGGAGTGAGAGTGAGTAAGTGAGTGAGAGAGAGAGTTGTATCTCTTGTTCTCATAGTGGATATGTTTCCTCTCCTCCCATGGATGTAGGCTACCAAGCCGAACCATGTAAAATCTTGGTGTTCTCTTTATTTCTTCTTCTTATTTTTTCCTTGGTTTGCCATTCTATTTTGTGTTAGTTGACATGGTATCAAAGCTATTTTATGTTGTTTAACATGGTATCATATCTATTTTATGTTGTTCAACAACTGAATTTGGAGAATTTGATTATTGAAGGTGATTCTGAGCTGGTGGTGGGGTGGATGAAGAATCCACAACTAGTAGTGTGGGATTATAGATATATGTTTAAGAGATTCAGATGGATAACCATAAATATGACACTAAGGATACAATGGGTTTGAAGATTAGCAAATGGAATGGCTGATTTCTTAGCAAAGCAAGGGGTTAACAAGGAATCTTTGTATTGGGCTTAATTGTAATCAGTTATTCAATATTGTGAGAGATGCACCTTGCTCCTCTCCTATGGTTGCTTGTATTGCTTGTACACTTTGATGCTTTTATAGTAAAATTCTAAAGTTATATAAAAAAAAGCAAGGAGAAGAAGAAAAACGTCACCAAAAGTGTCTTCCAAGAATCCATTGAGTGTTGGAGTCCGACACTCCATCCATTTAGGAGAATCCATGAAACTATAGTATACTAGTTTTGCAGCCTAAGCACCACATATAAGACACCCCCACCATTAGACATGTTCATGGGCCGGGTAGCCCGATGGATCAGCCCGGCATGGCCTGTTATAAGTCGGTCTTGGTCATAATTTTAGGCCTATGGGCTTGGGCTTGGGCCCGGGCCTAAGGCATCGGGCCCGACTTATTTCGGGCCAGGCTAGGGATTTCTCATAAAAGCCTAGCCCGAGCCTGACTTGATACTATATATTAAATAATAATAAAATATATTTTTTATTTAATAAAAAATACATATACAATACTTTTTCTTTGTTCTTCTTCTCTATTTTTAAGTAATAGTGATATGTTATTATTTTTGAGTTTTGAATGTTTTTAATATAAATAAAACACTTATTATTGAATAAAAAAAGAAAAAAAATTCTATTTACAAATTTCTGGCCGGGCTCAAGACCTAGTCCTGATGGTCGGGCACTCGGTCTAGACTCGGGCTTGGGCCTAAATGTATTCTATTGATACATAGACAAAGCCCGGTCCAAGCCCGGCCCATGAATAGGTCTACCCACCATTCCGAAAACACAACATTGGAAACACTAACCAAAATCTACATAAGCCAAATACATCTCACCTCCCAACAGACTCTTGAACACACACAAGGCAACCATACACTAACCAAGACCTACACTAGTCCTGTCAACAAAAAATAGAGTATATGACCAACCCAGAAGGTTTAAATAGTTACAGCTTCCTATCCACCAGCAAACCCACTGGCCGAACACAATTAAAATACTTCACATCAACCATAATCTCTGTATTTATTTCCATAAGAGTTCTTCTAGCAAGTTCCTCTCCACCTAGAAAGAAAATTCCCAAGCTCTTACAAATTTGAATTTGCTTCTTGATCACCCTTGTTAAATCTATCTCATTCTTCACCAATGCCAGTCTCTCCTTTTGTTGCAAAAAGATCATTGTCGTGAATCTCCTTTCTAGTAGACATTGAATCACCATCAGCCTTTCCATTTTGCAGCATCATCCATATGATTCACAATCAATGTTCAGAAGAAAACTCAACAATCTGACATCAACCCCTCAAACCTTTCCTCCTATAAACCTTTTTAAAGCTCTTGCAAGGACCAGCTCCCCACAAACCAATTTACAAACAATAGAAGTCTTTTTCTATACAAACCAATCAAGTATTCTTATGATTATTAAATCTTTTCACATTGCTCATTCTATTTTCATTCGAAAAATAATCTTCTAATACTCGGTATGATATCCATCCATTAGTACCACCTGAAGATTGATCTTTATATTGCAACCTTGTAACAACCCAAATCAACGCCCACACAGAAATCTCAACTCTCTCTTAACTCCTGAGAATTCATCTTAACCCCCACCTCTAATTCTTCGCCTACACCAGACCAGTCTCCCAACTCATCAGAGCTCACATCAGCCACATCCCACATCCCACATCCCTCACCTTGGAGCTCTATCAAAATCCACCTCGTCTATTGCAACCTCATTTTTGAAAAGGTCAACCTTAGAAACCCCTAATCCATCCTTAGCTAAATCATAAGCACTTTGATAATAATCACCAAGGTTATATACCAGTAAATACCTTTCCACTTCTACCTCCACACTCATGTCATCCAATGACACTGAACGCTCACTGTGATTCACTGCGAGCTTTTGATCATTTAGGTTCTGTCACTCGCTGCTTACTTGAAGTTTTCCACCTCTTGAGATGTATTCCTGCATGCAGGTTTTATCCCGGTCATAGCCAAATCAGATGACAACCAGCCTTTCTTCCTCAGAAGAATGGCTTACGCAACAGCCCAGCCCAAGTGCAAGTCATCATCATCATCACCATCCAAAACCCAAATGCAAGTGAGGAAGAAGGTAAAACATCCTTTCCCCCTTCCTCTTTCCCTCTTTTACACTTTAGTGCATCTGTCATTTCCCTGATAACTAAAACAATACTAGTAAGATTATATGAGGCAACAAATATGTGACAGTGAAGCACCCTGCAGACAACCTAATGGTGAGCATAGATTTCACTTATAAATTTTGAAACTACGAATTAAGTTATTAAATGATTTAAAATGACGACTTAAAACTGATTTAGAAAAATGAAAAAAAAAATCTGAATAGCTTCCCCACTTCAAAGTAAAGCACATGCACAAGCACACACACAGGGATTAAGAACCCTAATTTTTAGTTTTATTTACACCCTAATCAAGCTAAAATAGGATAAACACTGATATAAATATATATAGGGGAAGAGTTACTTATGTGACCACATTAAGATGTATATATCTATAACACCATATCACCCATTTATTTACCTTGGCAATAGGCTTCCTAAGCACTTAGGCAATTGCCTAATCAACACTTAGATGACACTTTGACTACACTGCTCAAGTGCCTGTATGCCTAAAGTCTTTACTAAAAGAGTAAACCAAACACAAAGCTCTTTTATGTTGATGAGAAGAGTTAAATCACCAATAGCTAATGGATTAACTTTTTATGGCCATACTACCATCTTGAATCAGACTTTGTAGGATTTAAGTATATAAAAATCTATTCGTCAGTTAAGTTTAAGCTCTAGACGTTATAGGTTTTTATTTCCATTTTGAAAGAGTTATATGAAAATATCTACTCGGATTAGAGAAGGAACCTAGCTATAATTTATTCCAACACTATACCCAATGTTGGTACTGGCTATTTGGAGTATTGGAAGGGTGGACTGGATACAAATCTAACCTTTGGCATTTTTTTTCACAAAGTGGATAGTCAAGATTCAAGACTAGCACCCTCATTCACTTGTCAGCCCATGATTTTATCATTGTACCAAGCAATGGCCTCTCATCCCAATATAACTACCATCAGAACTTAAAATAGATCAATTAAGGGAAACAGCAAGTATGTTTCAAATTTCCATATAAATCAAGAAGAATGATCAACTACTTCCTTTGATAATCCATTAAACCCAGTTTTATCAGAACCATAAAAATAATCAGTTTGGGAAAACAATAGCTTCGTTTTGAATTTTTAGATAAATGTCAGAGAATGATGGCTCTTTTATTCTAAAAGTAAGATATTTGGAAAGCACACCTTGGAGGAGGATGAAGTTGCATCAGTTTCTGATTTAGGAAACACTTCAAGCGCCTTGAATCCATCAGAACTGCCCTTTCCCACTGCCAATCCCGATTCATACAGAAAATCCAACCGCTCTTGCTTCCTGAAAAAAGAAACAAAAGAAAAAAAAAACAATTCACTGGTAAGTTAAGTAATAAGAAGATCAATTCCAAGAACCGGTTACACCAGGAAGAAATTGAGCCAAAACAAAGGGGAGATTACAAGCGTGTATGTGGATCAACGGCGTGGATACGGAATTCAAACTCAATCCGCCCAATTAAGTGCAACTAAAATGCCTAGCCCTGGAATTTTGAAATAAACTAAAACCCGGAACTGGGCAGCTTAGAAGTATCTAATTTTATAATTGATAATTCTACTCTGGATCCAAATGGCGGAATTGAAAAGCCCGACAGATAGATATACAGAGGGTCATACCTTGGTTTGCAGGAATTAAATATTAGAAATTAATAAATTCCATAATAAGCAAATAAATCACATGGAAATACGTTGAAGACACAAAACCTTAACAGTACTTAAGGGGAAGGAATGCAAAAGAAGAAAGAGACATACGGGACGAGGCCGGCCTGTTCTTGCAGGACGCGGAACTCAGAGCGCTCTCTCTCTTCCTGGATCTGCTTGCGGAGCTCCTCCAACTTCTTCTGCTCAGCTTCGTGCTTCTGCTCCGCCTTCCAGACGTTCTCTATGTTCCGGAGGCTCCCCGTGTGCCATCCCTTCTTGTTCAAAAACTTCAGAGCCATCGCTAGAGAGACTGAGAGAGAGGTCGCTGAATCTGACCTCGTTTCTTGTATACTTAAAATGAGGATGGGTTGGTTCGATTCGGTTCCGAGGTACCATCCAGGACTGGGTTTGACATTGGAGTCCCCACACCGACCTCACAGTTCCAACTTCCATCCCTCCGTGTATTTATAACATACGTAGTGTTTTGTGTTGTTAACTTGTTATTCAACGGAGATGTGGTGATTTTAGGGCCGTTTTCACCCTATTATAATTTAATTTAAGGGGCTAATTTAGACTTCAGACTAACCAGAAAAGGCCTTAGTCTAAAAATGCAAATGACATAATTTACAATCTGTTAAATAATTAATAAAATAATAGAAAAATGTTGATGTGACATCGTTAAACTCAAAGTTTATATAAAAAACGCAAGGTGTATGGGAAAGATAATTTTAAAAGTCGTATCGAGATACATTTTGAAAATGTATAAATACGGATGAAAAATCAAGATATGCATGAATACACTAGAAAATCCAAAAAAAATTCTTAAAAAAATAAGTATCAGGATATAATTAGTAACCATTGAAAAATAATATAAGAACTAAAATGTGTGTGTATATATACTAATACTTATCGGTTAATATTTATTATATATAGATTTAGATAATATTTATTATGTATACAAGTTAATATATACCTTAATTTTTAATAAATAAATATAACTTGTATTCATCTTATTATTATATAAATATTAATAATAAAATTTATAGCATGAAACATCCACCAAGGCAAGAAAGATTACTTTAAGTATAAAAAAAAATATGTTGTTCTAATAAGCAATTAAGGTTGGTATAATGGTTAATTAATTATTGTTGGAAGCAAATGACTTGGGTTTGAAACTTGTTACCTTTGGTTTGTGATCTTTAACAAGTTATTTCACTTAAATAACATTTATTGACATATTAAATGTTGTAATTAAAGGTAACTTAAATAAGCATTTAATTAAATTATATTAACATTAAGTGGCGTCTCAAACTTTAAGGCTTAATTAAAATTGTTATTAATAAGAGAGAGAAGAGCTAAATTAAATTTAAATGTAAAAAGGAGAGGGAAAATAAATTCGGCTTATACATAATGTGTATGGGCCCATTTCGGGTATGTATCAGCATGTTTCGGGTTGTATCAACCGATACATACCCGAAACGGTCTGATACGAGGCCGATACGGATCCATATCGGTTTGATATGAACAAAAAAAAATATGAAACCATCTAATTATACATGTTCCGTGTATCGGAACTCTTCCATAAAACCTTGGTTAAACTCGACAAACTGAAAATTTGCAAGTCGGTATTTATAGAGATTAAAAGGCATGGATGACCTCAAGGCAATTCAAAAGATTCCTGCAAAAGAAATGAAATCAAAGGACCCAAGGTGATATCTCAAGCATAGGTCTCCAACGATCAAGTTAGTAAGTCAAGCTGTCTGAGGTGGTTAGGTAGATAATCAATGAAGCTAAAAGTATGAAATGAATGCAGAGATAACCTTTAAATAGGTTTTAGGTGCTCGTGCTAAAGGGATATGTGTAGGAAAGGTGTTGGACACCTAGAGGCTTTGGAACATACCTCGGATTTAGTTAAGACACCTGGGGCTGAACTAGAACACGTACAAGTGATTCACTCACCATGTTGCTAATGCATGGCGAAGGCCTAAGACCCACTTGTGATAGGACATCCATGCACAATGATGATGTTGTTAGGTGTTTTGTTGTGGTTGTCTTGTGCGTTAGCGGGTCAGCTGCTCTGAGGTTGGCCTCTTACTGGTTGCTGCAAGTTGTCCAATCAGTTAGAGAGGTGTTTGTTGGAGAAGATGGGGTCACTGTAACTTTGGAGGAGAAGCTCTGAGGCGCGTCTAAAGACACTGTCTTTAGAACGTTATTTGCCCCCACTCAGTTTTACTGAGTTTGCTGTTGGGTTACAAGCAAATTCGTTCCCAGGATACAATAGAGCCTTGGGCGAGAATCTGCAACCAGCAAAGTTGAAGAGTCTCCAAAGAAACCTTCTGTGAGACTGTAGCAGACCGGACTGAGAGAGAAAGAGAGTGAATTTCGAAATTGTGTGTTTTGGAGTCTGATTCATGCTCCTTAAATAATTTGTGAAGAGGTATGAGGAAAAGGTGGGTGCTGGTTTAGAGAAGGCACCTTGAACAGTCACAATTTCAAATATTGTGACTGTTTAAAAAGTAGTTAACAGTTGGTGACTGTTAACTTTGAATTGTGCCTCTTGATCACACCCGATCGAATCGTGACCATTGATCTCATCAACGGTGATCAATGGTCATCAATGCACCAAAACCAGAGCCGCCCATCACGAGCCACGCGGGTGCGAGCAAAGTGCGCCTCATTGCACCACACACACGCGCACGCGCGCGTTGCGCGATATCGAATCCCCATACTCTCCTCTACTAATTCTAAGGAGTGTAAATCAGCTCCTATTGAAATATTGAAAACAAACCTTATAATTATCCAATGTGGGACAAGTTCAAAACCGGGTTTTTGTAAGAGAAAAATAGATTTTTAAATCAAGTGTGTAGGTGCAATTTCTCATGTAATTGACCAATCAAACCCATTGGATTTAATCTCTTATGAGATTAAAATCCAACAATCCCCCACATTGATTGATCAATTACATAGTTCTCTCTCAATCCAAACTACTATGACATAGTTATGCATACAAAAAGTGTTTATCAACTTAAACCTCTTGTTAGTATAGTTATCTCAGAGCCTTGTCAAAGTTATTGGTGGTAAGACCTTAAACCAATTACTCTCAAGACAGACCGGAGACACCTATACACACAAAAATGTCTAGTCTCTACAAGAGTTTCAAGTTTTGCTCAGCACTGTTGTGGTCATGTGCTTCTTTCCTGGTTTCATGAACAATCCCGAAAGCAAACCCAAACCTCATGAGAAGTGGCACCACTTCTATGTTTACATAGGTGAAGTTCCACTATGTGCTCCGTTATTTGACACATTCAGAACTTTATTAAGAGTTTATCTCAACCTCTCATCATAACGGACAGCATTGTTTATGTTGTGATGGGAAATTTCTCAATGTCAGTGCTAATAGTCACATTGCTGTAACTTGTTGTTACCCATTAAACCCAATACTGATGGTTTTCAGTTCAGGTTGGGTTGCCATTACAAGTGACTAAGTAAAGGGTTTTAATCTCATCTCTTTGGTTGTCATTCTTACCAATTCTCTGGCCAAGCCCTTGGTAAGAGGATCAACCAAGTTTTTACTTGACCTCACATAGGTTATAGTGATGACTCCATCTTGAATCAGTTGTCTAACAAATTCATGTCTCAGACTTATATGTCTGGACTTACCATTGTAGGCCCTTGACAGAGTTGCCTCACTATCACGGTAAATGGAAATTGGAGGCATAGGACTAGGCCAAAGTTTTATATCCAATAATAAATTCCTAATCCATTCAGCCTCTTTTCTAGCAGCCGCTAAGGCTATGAATTTGGATTCCATGGTCGAGTGAGATATACAAGTTTGTCTTTTGGATGCCCAAGAGATTGCACCCCCACCAAGGATGAAAATCTATCCAGATGTGGACTTGTTATCTCCATTACCGGTAATCCAACTTGCATTAGTGTACCCTTCTAGTACAACTGGATAATCACAGTAAAACAAGCCAAGTTCCAAGGTTTTCTTGAGATACCCAAGAACTCTCTCAATTGCCTTCCAGTGCTCTGCACCGGGATTACTTGTAAACCGACTGAATTTACTTACTACAAATGCAATATCAAGTCTGGTACAAAGCATAGCATACATAAAGCTTCCTACTGCACTAGCATACTCAATTTGTGCAATTGCTCTACCAGTATTTTCTACTAGCTTTATACTAGAATCATATGGTGTGCTATATTCTTTAAACCCTAAATGCTTAAATTTCTCAAGTACTTTCTCAATATAATGTGATTGGCTTAATGCATAGCCCCTACCATGTTTTTTAACTTTTATTCCCAAGATGGTATCTACTTCTCCTAAATCTTTCATCTTGAAGACAGAGGATAAATAATTTTTAGTTTCATTTATGCCAACCATATTTGTACCCACAATAAGCATATCATCAACATAAAGACATACAATTACTCCATAATTTTTAGTGAATTTTGAGTAGATGCATCTATCAACACTATTATGTTTAAAGCCAAAAGCTATGATGTAAGAATAAAATTTCTCATGCCACTGTTTAGGTGCTTGTTTTAATCCATATAGTGATTTAACCAGTTTACAGACTTTCTTCTCATTTCCAGGAAGAACAAATCCTTCTGGTTGTTCCATATAAACCTCTTCATTTAAATCACCATTTAAGAAAGCAGTTTTAACATCGGTGAACAGATAAGTGATAAATGGATGCTAATGCTATGAATGTTTTAATAGAAGTTGTTCTAGCCACTAGTGCATAGGTGTCAAAGTAATCAATCCTTTCCTTTTGACTAAATCCTTTGGCTACCAATCTAGCCTTAAAAGTTTGTACAATTCCATCAGTGTTGTATTTTCTTCTAAACACCCGTTTACATTTTATTGGTTTTGATCCTGGAGGCAGATCTACTACTACCCATGTGTTATTTGACATTATTGAATCCATTTCATCATTTATAGCTTCCTTCCAAAAGGCAGCGTCTCTAGAGGTCATGGCCTCACTATAGGTTTTTGGATCATTTTCAATGTTTAGGACAATAGGTATCTTATTTAAAGTCTTATCTCTATCAGCCTCAACCAAAAATACAATTGACTAAGTAGAGATAAAATCTGAACCTAAGTGTTTCTCTGTTCTTTGTCTTTGACTTCTTCTAAGTCCTATTGTAGGTGTTATAGTTGTGTCATTTCTTCTTTCAGTCTCATTATTATCAACAGGTATTGAGATCTGAGTTTCTCTGTCATTTTCTGTGGATTCATTTTCTATAGGTTCAGAACACAGTTTATTTTCAAAGAATTCAACATCTCTAGTTTCAATTATTATGTTGGACTCTAAGTCTAGAAGCCTATAGGCTTTGCTATGTTCTGCATATCCAACAAACATGCTTTTCTTAGCTCTGAGTCCTAATTTTGTTCTTTTAGGATATGGTACTCTATAATATGCTAAGCACCCCCACACTTTTAGATATGCTAAATTAGGCTTTCTTCCTGTCCATAATTCATATGGGCATTTGTTATTAACTCTAGAAACAATTCTGTTATGTAAATGGCAGGCTGTTAGGAGTGCTTCCCCACACAGGTTTAAGGGTGCATTAGCTTTTAACAACATGCAGTTTATCATTTTTGTAAGTGTTCTATTTTTTCTTTCAGCCAGGCCATTCTGCTGAGGGGTATAGGGAGCAGAACACTGATGTATTATTCCAAATTCTTCACAGAAAGAATTAAACTCATTTTTAAAGTATTCAACACCCCTATCACCTCTCAGGATTTTAATTTTCTTTTCTAGTTGATTTTCAACTTCAGTCTTATATAGTTTAAACATGTCAAAGGTTTCATCCTTAGTTCTTATAAGGTAGACATAGGTGTACCTAGAAAAGTCATCTATAAATGTTATGAAGTATCTCTTGCCTCCTCTAGTTAATACACCATTGAGTTCACAGATGTCAGAATGGATTAGTTCTAGAAGTTGAGAATTTCTCTCGACACTAGGGAAATGTTAGCTATTTTAGATTTTACACATATTTCACATTTTTCAGTTGATTCATTACTGTAAGCAATTATACCTAGTTTGCTCATGTTCTTTATGGATTTAAAATTCAAATGTGCTAATCTATCATGACATAAAGAGAAAGAATCAACAATATATGCAGAAACTTTTCCTTCATTAATACTTAATTTGAACATACCATTACAACCATATCCCTTTCTAACAAACATCCCAATCTTGGATAGGATTAGTTTGTTGGATTCAAAGACAACTTTGAATCCCCTCTTACAAACAAGATTTACTGAGACCAAGTTCTTTCTAATGTCAGGAACATGGAGAACATTCAAGAGAGTCAGTGTCTTTCCGGAGGTGAAGTTTAACTCTACGTTGCCTCTTCCAGCAACTTTGGCACATGTTTGGTTTCTCATGTGTACCTCCTAGCCATCAGTCACTTCTTCATATGTCTTGAACAAGAACTTGTCCTTGCAAACATGGACTGTGGCGCCTAAATCAAACCAACATCCAGAAGATGATTCTGCCATGTTGACTTCAGTAATCATGGCAACGAGATTGTCTTCTACCATGTTTGCAGACTTGGTTCCGCCTTTCCGATGTCGGCAGACTCGGGCATAATGCCCATTCTTTCCACAAACATAGCAGGATCCTTTCTTATTGTTGCTCTTCTTGAAGTTCCCATCCTTCTTCTTTACTTGTAATGTAGGGTTAGTCTTCTTCGATCCGTTTTCCACAAAATTTACCTTAGAGTTCAGCATACCAGTCAGGGTTTTATCCCTACTGTCTTTAATTCAAGACTCTTCTTCAATACGAAGGTGTTGCTGAATTTGCTCCAAGGTAAGTTCTTCAGCCTTGTGTAGAAGCTTCTTCCTGTAATCCTTCCAAGAGGGTGGAAGTTTGGCAATGATTGCTCCCACTTGGAAGGATTCGGGAAGGATGATGTTAAGGGATCAAATTTTATTGACTATCACCTGTAGTTCATGAACTTGCTCCAGTATAGGTTTATGGTCGTTAATGGTGAAGTCAAAGTATTCTGCAATAAGATACTTATTCGTACCTGCTTATTGCACCTTGTATTTGAATTCCAGGGCCTTCTAGATTTCTTTTGGAGATGTAAGTTCCTTGTAGAAGTTGTAGAGCCAATCTGATAAGGCATTCAGTATGTGTCCTCGGCACAGAAGTGAGTCCTCTTCCCGTTTTGCTCTTTCCTTCTTTAATTTCTCTGAGTCTTTGTCAGTGGGTTCAGGAAGTGATTGCAGATTCGGGTCCAACAGATAGTATAGCTTCAGTGTGGTTAGAAAGAAGATCATCTTGTCTTGCCATTGGCCAGAGTCGTGGGTGTGGTGTAACGACTCCACTTGTTAGGGCCGTAATTGTGGGAGTTAATGAGGTGAGATCCATGTGGCTGAGCGTTACCATTCTATAAATGTGCTGGGGGAGTTCAACTAAGATTGTAATGTTTGTAATTAATGCCCTAGTAGTAATGACGGTAGGAAATGATGGTGATACCCTTCAATGTGTTGAGATGACAAAAATGCCCTTAGAGCACGCTCGTGTTATCCACTGATATGGGTGTTGATCGCTCCATCAACGGATGACATGTGGTGTACCCTAAGGGCATTTTCATCATCTTGGCCTCGTCTAAGGGTATCACCATCATTTGCTACTGCCATTATTGGTAAGGCATTAATTGCAGACATTATGGTCTCGGTTGAGCTCTCCCTAGCGCATTTATGGTTAGGTAACGCTCGGCCACGTGGATCTTTCCCCATTAAATCCCAAAATTGTGGTCCTTGACTAGCAATTTTAAGATTTTTATGACTTATCATTTCCAAAGCATATCCTGATACACATTTTAAAATTGAATTATGATACTCTTTGAGATACCATTACTTTTGAGCCTCGGGCACTTTGCTTTTCCACTCATATTGAAGAAAGTTTGAGCCCTTAAATGAGAGGCGTACTCAAGCAAATGAAGAAAAGTAGAAAACTATGGGTTAAACAATGAGAACTAAACCCCTTCAAGGAATAACCTAGTGCATTCACAAGGGTGACTTCGACTATATAAAGGACCTAGGGGTAGCCACGAGCTGAGCTTCTCATGAGCTATTCGAGCATGGCTCGTGAAAAGTTCGGCTCGACTCGGTTTAAATTAAGCTTCGGGCCAAGTTTGAGCCTGATATATAGGTTCATTTGCTAATTGAGCGAAGCTCAAGCCCAGTGAAAATCAGCTTGTGAGGCTCGCGAGCCTAGTATAATAAATAAATAATTTTTTATATGCATATATACATACATACATTCATACATATACATATACATATACATATACATATACATATACATATACATATATATAATAAATAATTTTTTGTATGTAAAATAAAAAAATATTTTTATATGTATATTTTTTATTTTTTAGAAAAAAACTTGGCTTGCAGTGAGCCAAGCTTGAATTTGCAAGCTTTGAACTGAGCCTCGCTCGAGCTTAAGTCTCTAGCTCAAATCGAGCTCAATTCTAACATAGTTTCAGCAAGTTGATCTCAAATAGACAAGTATTTGGCTCGGCTCGGCTCGAATCTACCCCTAAAAAGACCCAATAGACTTAGGTACCACTCTTACACGCACTGAAGCTCTCTTATTGCACTTGTTTACTAAGGCCTCAGTACTCTCTTTGTCATCGACTAACTTGAGCATCAAAGTCCTTGCCCTTGGGACCACATCCCGGGGACTTTGATGTCTTTTTGACTTTTCGCAGGTGGGACCTTTGGCCTCTTCACCTCGGAAGTGATGAAGTCGTTCTCATCTCCAAATTTGGTAGCAACAATTATTGTGAGGTTGATGTTGAATAATTGATGTTGCTCAGCAAGTCTTCACCCTTGACTTCAAGACAATTGGAATAGTTTAAAACTAAAGAAATTATGGTTATGGGAAAGAGATCATAGTTCACGTTATTTCTATCTCTCAATTATTCAACATCAACATCAAGACTCCATTGATGGACATAAGAGGGCATTTGGTTCGTGGTGTTACAATAAGGATGAGATGATGGCACAACACGCCCCATGTGCGGCCTGTGCAAAGTGTGAGACGGGCCATGTTGGCCCAGCACAGCCCACGGCTCGAGCCCGCATGGGCCCATGCTAGGCCGGGCTGGTCCATGGGCCGAGCCTTGGGCCAGGGCGGGCCATGGACCGGTCCAAAGTTATTTATTTAAAAAAATTGATAAAAACTTAAAATTTTAATTTTATATGAATTTTTATGTATGCAATTGCTTATATATACAATAATCAAATAAAATAGTATAATAAAATAGAAAAAATGTTTATTTTATTAATATATTATATAATATATATTATTGTATAATTATAATTTATATAATATTATATATATGGGTCATGCCAGCCCGCAAGCCACGAGTGGCATGGCATGACATGACAGTGCGGGCCATGGGCCATGTTGGGCCAACACAGCCAATGGGCCATTGACCTGAAACCCCAAGCTCGGCACAGCTCATCAGCCCATACAATCATGTCGGGCTGTGGCACCGCCCATGGACCATTAGGCCGGACTGTAGCACGACCTGTGGACCATCGGGCTGAGCTTGCTCAAAATCGTGTCGGGCGGCATGGCTTGATTTACACTTCTAGATGGGGGTATTTCTTCAACATTTGAATCAATTATATAGAAAGCAACTATCTAATTGCCTCATCTGAGATTATTTCCCTAATTCAGCCTTTGATCACAAATAGAATGAAGACTCGTGCTAGTTGCATACTAAAGATGAGGTTTGAGGAGGTGGTTTAGCAAATGGGTTCATTTAAGTCATCGAGACTACATAGTATGGGAAAGGATGGGATGAAAAAGGGGAAATGGGTGGAAAATTTTCATGTTCCATTGTTTGGTTGCAAAAAGGAAAATAGTGGGAAAATCAACTCTAGTAACAATTATTAATTAATTATAGTGTAATATTTTTATTATTTTATATTTTATTATTAATATTTTAATGAAATAATTTTATAAATAATTAATATTGACAATTATCTAATTAATTATTCATTAAGAATTAAAATTTTTAAAATTTATTTTATTAATATTTAATTTGAACTAATTAATAATTTTATTTTTGTTATATAATTATTTTTATTGAATCTTTAATTAGATTAATAGTAAAATCCTTATTTATTTATTCATTACTTTCTTAATTAATTATGAACTATTTTTATTAATTATTAATTAGTTAATAATACTTTTTTATTATTATTGAGAATTTTAATATTAATTAGATATTAATTATTTAAGATCCATAATTAGTTATAATTATTTGTATTAATTATTATTTTACATTTTATTAGTTTATAAGTTATTATTAATATTATATTTTATTAATACCTGTGCTTAATTAATAAGTTTAATTTTAATTATTCATAAATTATTAAATTATTTCACATTGATAAATTATTTCTTTGAATTTATTTTCATTAAATTATTAATCATTAAATTGTTAAATTATTTGAACGATTTGTGCTGACCTAAACTGAACTCCATTTGGACTTTTTTTGGGTTGTTGGATCCATGGTTTTCAAACTGTTGTTGACCTGGACGGTTTGACCGTTTGGCCCAAGAACTGTCGAGGCAACTGGTTCTGTTTTACCCTAAACCCGGTCCCTAGCCAAAAGCCATTGAATCGGTCAATAACCCATTGGCCCAGGCGGTCGAACCATTGACCCGTCAACCGGTTCAACATTTTTTGGTTATTTTTATTTTTATTTTTTTTTCATTTTTTGTTGCTAGAACGGGCCATCCATTCGAACTGGATGGTTGAACTATTGACCCAGAAATCGGTGGCCAAAACGGCTCCGTTTCTGGGTCATTTTTTAAAGTCATGGTTGGATCTAATCTAAACAGATCCCACCCATGATAGCACGAAGTATTCTAGATTATATTGGAATCGTGGAGTCAATGAAATCTTAAGCATTGGATAAGGACATTAAAGGATAACTATATATTAGTTTGTTACTGTATTACATAAAATCAACAAAGATATTGGATAAGGACATTAAAGGATAAATGTATATTAGTCTGTTATTGTATTACATAGAATCAACGAAGATACTAAACATTTCATGTTGAAATAGGAGAAAACATATTTCAGAAAAAAAACCCGAAAGAAATAGGACCAAACATGATTCAACTTGAATCATTGCCAAAACGCCTAGTTACATATACCTCCAACCAAACAGGATTCAACACAGATGAAATGCTGTTTTAACTCAAAAAATTTCAAGGTGAAGCATTGATAGTAGGAAACTCAACCATGGTTATCACTTTAAAATTAAATTTCAAATCCTTTCAACCCTATCATCAGTCCATTTCCCCATTAATTTCAACAAGTACGGTTATAACTTTTAAGTTAGATGTGATTCAGACCAATAAAATTAGTAGAATATTTTAGACTAAAGCAAAAATAAGTAGAGAAGAAAAGGAAGATAACAAGAAAAAGGTGGAAGAATAGAGAACAAAGGAGAAAGAAAGGAGGAGTTCGATAATCTCCTCTTTCCCCCACACTAATATTTTATTAAACTTACTTAAGTTACATAATTTACAAGACTAATCTTAAGTAGGCATCCACATCAGCAATACACTTAGAAAATAAAACAAGAGATAAAGGCCTATAAAGAAAAAAATCCCAATAAGAAAACATAACAAGAAAGAACTAATAAGAAAGAGACTAATGGGTTAGGGCCCATTCGGTCTAGTCTCTCTACATTCCCCCTCAAGCTGAGCATAGATATCAATCATGCCCAGCTTGCTTATATAGTGAACTAGCTTTCCTTTAGGAACACCTTTGGTCAAAACATCAACCAACTGTTCTTCAGAAGCAACAAATGGTAGACAAATTTCTCTTGAGGCAACTCTCTCTCGTATAAAATGTCTATCAACTTCAATGTGCTTAGTTCTATCATGTTGAAAAAGATTATGTGCATTGTTGATAGCAACCTGGTTGTCATAATATAACATCATTAGCTTCTCACAATCTATATCCAGTTTTTCTAAAAGTGATCCAACCACAAAAGTTTAGAAACTTCATCTACCATTGCCTTGTACTCCGCTTCAACTAGTCTTTCTACATTCCCCCTCAAGCTGAGCATAGATATCAATCATGCCCAGCTTGCTTATATAGTGAACTAGCTTTCCTTTAGGAACACCTTTGGTCAAAACATCAACCAACTGTTCTTCAAAAGCAATAAATGGTAGACAAATTTCTCTTGAGGCAACTCTCTCTTGTATAAAATGTCTATCAACTTCAATGTGCTTAGTTCTGTCATGTTGAAAAAGATTATGTGCATTGTTGATAACAACCTGGTTGTCATAATATAACATCATTAGCTTCTCACAATCTATATCCAGTTTTTCTAAAAGTGATCTCAACCACAAAAGTTTAGAAACTCCATCTGCCATTGCCTTGTACTCCGCTTCAGCTGATGATCTAGCCACTACAGACTACTTCTTACTCCTCCATGATACAATTTTCCCTGCTACCATAGCATAGTAACCTGAAGTGGACCTCCTATTATTAATACATCCGGCCTATTCAACATCAGTGTATGCTTCCAACTTCATGTGTCCATGCTTAGCAAACAAAATACCTTTCCCTGGAGTCCCTTTTAGATAACACAGAACTCTCTTAACAGTTGTTAAATGTGTATTTCTAGGAGAATGCGTGAACTACCTAACTACACTAACTGTATAGGAAATATTTGGTTAATTTAGGAAAAGGTATAATAACTTCCCAATCAGTCTCTAGAACACTCCCTTACCAATCAACAGTTCATTGTCAGTAGCTGACAACTTATGATTTATGTCTATAGGAGTATAAACAGGTCGAGCATCTAGTTTGCTAGTCTCTACAAGGAGATCAAGAACATACTTCCGTTGAGAAATGAAGATACCACCCGTAGATCTGGCAACTTCAATTCCCAAGAAATATTTGAGTTCTCCCAAGTCTTTAATTTCAAACTCAGTGTTAAGAAAACTTTTGAGATGAACAACTTCCTGAGTATCAGTACCAGTAACCACAATATCATCAACATAGACAATCAAAATGGTCACTAAGGAATTTCTCCTCTTATCAAACAAGGTATGGTCTGACTAAGTTTGTGTGTACTCAAAAGCAACAAAAGCAGCCCGAAATCTATCAAACCAGGCTCTAGGAGATTGCTTAAGGCCATAAAGGGACTTTTTTAATTTACAAAACTTTCCTTGTATCTCCTTCCTATACACTGTTAGAGGTAAAGACGTATAGACCTTTTCATGTAGGTCCCCATTCAAGAAAGCATTCTTTGCATCAAACTGATGAAGAGGCCAATCAAAACTAGTAGCTAAAGATATCAAAACTCGAATCGAAGTCATCTTGGCTACTGGGGCAAAAGTTTCTAGGTAGTCAATACCATACATCTAAGTGTATCCTTTAGCAACCAAATGGGCCTTATATCTCTCAATAGTACCATCTGAATGATTTTTAATAGTGAACACCCACTTACAGCCAACCGGTTCATTTCCCTCAGGAAAACCCATAATTTCTCAGGTATTGTTCTTATGCAAAGCATCTAGTTCAGTCATCATAGCATTCCTCCATTCTAGTTTGGACAAGGCTTCTAGAACAAATCTGGGAGTCACATGTATGGAAACAAAGGCAAGGAAAGAATAATAGGAAGGGGAAAAAAGGCTGTAAGATAGGTGTTTAGAAATGCAATGAGCCATACATCTCCATTTGCCTTTGTGAAGGGCAATATGGAGATTAAGGTCAGGCAAGGTATCCGAAGTGGTAGAAGAGGGCTGACCTATTATCTCAGTAGTGATGAGAGGAACAAGAGGCTCACTTGAAGGCGTGGAAACAACTTGCATGTCTCTAAGTCTTTGTCTCTGGTATCACCTTTGGGTAATAGGATGGGAAGGAAATATGGCAGGGTGAGCAAGAGGAGGAGAGGGAGTAGGAACATGAGAAGAAGAGCTAATAGAGGACTCGATTGGAAGAGACTCAATAGAAGATTCAATGGGAATTAGAAGAGGAACAAATTGTGACAATGCAAATAACTCCTCTGAATGCTCCCCCTTAGGAGAAGTACCAAAGAAAGGAACAAATTCTATAAATGTGACATCTTTGGAAACAAAGCGAATGCCACGAACCAGATCAAAATAGCAACATCTCTTATGTGTGGTGGCATATCCTAAAAAGACACAGTTGTGTGCTTTAGGGTCAAACTTATGCCTTTGATGACTGTGAACATGAACATAACAAGTGCACCCAAACACTTTGAGAGGAAGAGAGGAGATTCTCATTTGGGAAAAGCAAGCTAAAGGGAATTTTAAACGCCAAAACCCTGGAAGGCATTCGATTTATCAAGTATGTAGCTGTAAGGACAACATCCCCCCAAAACTTAAAAGGAACATGGGAAGAAAAAAGGAATCTCCTTGCAATCCCAACCACATGTCTGTTCTTCCTTTCCGTCACTCCATTTTGTTGAGGAGTGTAGGAACAAGAACTCTGATGAATAATTCCAAAGGTATCAAAATATGAGGAAAGGCTCTTTCAAAATATTCCTTTGCATTATTAGATCGGAATATTTTGATGCGTGTTAAACTAGGTAAGTATAAGTTCATGAAATTTTTGTACAATATTTGGTACTTCATCTCGGGATTTCATAAGGTAAATCCTGGTGTAACGAGAGAAATCATCAATGAAAAGAATGAAATATTTGTAACCCCCCATAGCAGGTAAATGATATGGCCCCCACACATCAAAGTGCATAGTATGGAAATGAGAAATAGATCTTTTATTACTCACTGAAAAAGATTGTCTACAATGTTTTGCAAGTTCACATGACTCACAATGAAGACTCAATAGGGATATTCCCTTAAACATTTTTGGAAATAAATGATTCAAAGCTGAAAAAGACAAATGACCAAATCTTAAATGACATATCATGACTCTATCAACTTATTCTAATGAAATAGACTCCAAAGCTACTCCACTAGGTAATCTAGGACTTTGATCAAAGACATCCAACAAATATATCCCATTCATCTCATAGCCACTCCCAATCGTCCTCTGAGATTTTAAGTCCTAAAAAACACAATAAGTAGGAAAGAAGGTTACGCTGCAATTTGATTTTATTAAACTACTAACAGATAAAATGTTAGTGTTAAGTTTAGGAACATGAAGGACAGAGGATAATACAAGTGAGTCAGAGGGTCTAATATCCCCTTTGCCAGAGATGGGAGCAAGAGTCCCATTGGCAAGAGAAATCTTCTCTCTACTTGAGAGGAGCTGGTATAAACAAAAAAGGTTAGGTATGATAGTCATATGGTCTGATGCACCAGAATCTATGATCCAAGGAATTCTATGATTTTCTGAGGTTGTAACATGATTTGTAGAAGCATGAATACTTGAATGGGAAAAAGCGGATGTAAAGGGGGTGCCTGAGGAGGAAGCTACAATAGTAGACTCTAAGTAATTTATCAACTTCCCATACATCTCAAACTTTGCCTTCACTACTGCCAGCTATTCCACAACAGATTTTTCCTTTACTTTCAGATACTGTAGAAACATTTGCATTCTTGAGCTTTCTAGACTAACCACCATTCTTGAAGTTGTTGTTGTTCTGAAACCTCTCTGGAAGAAGATCTGAATGAGGTTTCCAACAAGAATCCTTCGTATGTTTCGGCTTCTTGCAATATTCACATATCACCTCCGTTTTTTTTTTTTCATTTATCCCCTTTGGTTTTATTCCAGCATATGCAAAATGTTCTGGGGGTGGTGGAGTCTACAGCTGTACTTGTCGCCTGTTCTCTTCACTACTCACCATAGAGTATGCTTGAGCAATTGACACTTCATCCTTGGCTAGAATATTCTGCCTTATAATATCAAATTCAAGATTGAGTCCTGTAAGGAATTCAAACACTCTGTTTCTTTTCACAAATTTCCTAAAAGTTTCTGCATCTTTGGTGTTTCCCGTACGACTGCTTCCATAACATCTATCTCCTACCATAGTGACTTCAACATTGAATAGTAGACAACCACACTCTTTTTCCCCTGTTTTAAAATTTTCACATCATTTTCTAATTTGTAGGCCTTTGCAACATTTAATTTCTGAGAGTATGTTTCTGTAACATTATCCTAAATCTCATTGGCTGAAGTCATCCAAAGATAGTGTTGACTTATATGGGGCTGCATAGAATTTAACAACCATCCAATAACTACGTAGTTATCCTACATCCATTTCTCATATGCTAGATCAGTCTCTTCCAGCATCACCTTACTACTTGTGAGAAACCCTAGTTTACCTCTACTACAAACATTAATCTTATTAGATTGTGCCCAAGCAAGATAATTTATTCCGTCAAGTTTAATTGTAGTCACTCCTATCAGAATGGAATCTACAAGACCAACCCTCGACACCGAGTTCTACTTCATCTCACTTCTAGATTGCTCCATCAATCAAACAAAAATAAAAAACAATGTTTTCAACCTTTATAGACCTAACTAAGGTCAGTCAAGCACTCAAAAGTCCCAAAACTATGGTTTCACTATACCTGGCCTTCGAGGAGAAAGAAAGAAGATATAGTCACTCAAACCATAGCTATCCAAACCAATTCCAACTACAACCGCCCACTTTTGGAGATAAAAAAGAACCCTCCAAGCCTTGAGCGCCACACCCAAACAGTCTCTTTAACCTGTAATTGGGAACTCTCTAATCGGCTAGGGTTTTGGGAAAAAAATCTGCAGTCCCACTTTCTTGACAATCTTCAGTTAGACTCTAACACTTCAAACCCTCTACCAACTAGGCAAACAAGCTCTTTGAATGATCAACAATTTATCTCTCCATACACCTTTCGATTAGAAAAAAGCGTATGGGAAAACAAGGAAAAGAGAAAAGCGAAGAGAGACCTTATCTGATACCAAGATGTGATTCAAACCAATAAAATTAGTAGAATAATTTAGATTAAAGCAAAAAGTAGAGAAGAAAAGGAAGACAGCAAGAAGGAGGAAGAATGGAGAAGAAAGGAGAAAGAAAGGAAGAGTTCGATAATCTCCTCTTTCTCCCACACTAATCTTTTATTAAACTTACTTAAGTTACATAATTTACAAGACTGCCCTTAAGTAGGCATCCACATCAATAATATACAAAACAAAACAAGAGCTAAAGGCTCATAGAGAAAAAAGGCTCAATAAGAAAACATAACAAGAAAGAACCAATAAGAAAGACACTAATGGGCTAGGGCTCATTCGGCCCAGTCTCTCTACAAAGTTTAAATTGGAAATCCTTCAAAAATATCATAAAACAAATAGTAATTACCATTGCCAAGAATCAAAACCAATTCTTCTAAATGACATACTAGAATACCCACCATCATACTACAACAATATGTTGAAATTATTCAGATTTTAAGTCACCTTGAACAAAAAAGTCCACCAGATATCAGTCTATTTTTTTGATGTTCTTATCTAATAACCTAATCTTGTTATTTCCTCCACTATTCTAGTTTTTCAAGGGCATCTTAGCAGTCAAGACTTCAATTATGAGTTTGCCTTATTTATGCTTATTTCATATCTGAGCCTTTAGATCACATTTGTTACTAATACAATTGTAAGATTTTTACGACTTTCTCTATCATTTCCAAAGCATATCCTGCTACACATCTTAAAATTGCATTAAGATACTCTTTGAGATACCAATACTTTTGAGCTTAGGGCACTCTGCTTTTTCACTCATATTGAAGAAAGTTTGAGCCCTTAAATGAGAGGCGTACCCAGGCAAATGAAGAAAACTAGAAAACTATGGGCTAAACAGTGAAAACTAAACCCCTTCAAGGAATAACCCTGTGCATTCACAAGGGTTTTCATGGAGAATAAATACCCTACCATGTTCAACATTTTTCTTTCATTAGTAACTATTAAATTTTCTTATATCAGAAAAAGAATGAGACAATGTACAAAAGCATCTCTAATATTTTCAACTACTGTTTCTACAAGGCCTTCGAGAAGCAAATGAAAAGCCTTGATTTTTTCAGCAGCAAGGACTGATACCCTTGGGTTTGCAAGGCATAAGCTGTCTAGCACGACTTCAAATTAACAATGCATTTTTCAAGATTCTAAGCCTTTTCAGATTGTGTGGAGTGAAATGAAACCAAGCAAACATTGTGAGGAGAATTCTTTTAAAATGAAGACAAATTGGAGTTCCTCTGCAGAAAATCGAATAATAATTAAAGTTTATAATATAGCCTGGAAGCAACAAAGTCCTCTAGTTCATCATTCCTAACACTAGAGTACTTGCAAAACTTATTCAACAAAAAAATTTGCCTATGCTCAGTGTGCAGCTGCTTGACACAATCGTCTACAGCCTTCAGCCTTAAACCTACGTATTTTCATCGTGCTATTACAGTGTTATCATGCAAATAATGATCGTCATCGGTCTAAAACTTTCACTTTTTCCCTTTTTTGGTGTATGGCACCTTAGCATCGAATTCATGGCTGTTGATGTTTCACAACCATTTTCTCCAACTGGTTGCTCTTTTATCACCAGATAGAAATCTGGGAAGGTTTAGCAAACTGTTCACTCTGGTAACACCTTCAAGGGCAGACCACTCCTCATCATCGGCAGTTGAAATGCACTCAGCTAGGCTCCTTGTAGAATGGCACCTCTGGGGAAGCTTTTCCTCTACTGATTCCAAAACAGGAACAATTTCACCAGAAGGTTGGACGGTGCTGGATTGCTCAAGAACAGGACCATTCAAAGGCTGAGTATTCCCATCTGTTGCTTTGCTGTCATTCATGCCTGAAAGCGTTGGATTTTCTGACTCCTCAGTCATGCTCTCCAAAGTGCTGCCATCTGTCTCTTCACCAGCCTGAGATGTATGGTCCAGAAAGAGACAGACAACAGCGCAATCATCACTCTTAGATGTAGGAAATTTGAGCCTCCATGCTCGAACAGCACAATCTACAACAGCCCGTGCTGCTGTTGTACGACTTGGGGCTGAAGCCACTATGTCTACAACTTCCTTATTTGAGAGAACATCCCAAACCTGCATATAACAGAAAAGGGGAGAAAGATGGCAATGATAATTCATGATGATCCACCCATGAGTTTGAGTATAGCAAAATAAAAATATAGTTTGACAAGGTAGGGGCTGTGCCTACACCATAAGTTGTTCTTAAAAGTTGAAATTAAAACTAAATTAACAAACATGATGCAAAGAGAGAAGGATACCCCATCAGTGGCAAGAATAATGAACTGGTCTCTCTCAGTGAGACGACGATAAGACACATCTGGAACAGAAATCAAACCAAAATCCTTTAGACAGAAGTCTCCAAAAGCTCTAGCCATGGCTAAGCCAGGTGAGTCATTATTAGGCAACCAAACACGTGCAACCTCTGGCTCATCTTGCAAAGCGAAGACCCTTCCTTTGCATTGCTGGATCCTGGCAGCTTCCCCTAAAATGTAACAACCAGGAAGGTAAGCAGCAAGTAAAAGTCTGTTGCAGTGGTTGTAACTTGTAAGGAAGTATCTTTAGGTAAGGAGCATGAAAAACTTTAGTTAGTGAAGAGGTATACAGGGAACATACTTGGGAGATTAGGCTTCAAGTCCACAGTCAACTGTACTGCAACCAAAGAGTTCTCTTTATCTTTTGTCCCCATTACTGCTCTTGAGTCTCCAACATTTCCAATTACAAGATTCTGGCCCTGGTAATTTTCAGGTTGCATGTTATGTAAATGTCTGCCAATTGGTGACAAGATAAAATTAAAATGTAGCATGAGAACATCAGAAAGATCCTCACTTGCTTTACCAAAGTAACAGCAGTAGTTCCACTGCAAAAGCAATCAATTGTTGGATGCATCTTTAATTCCTTATCCATTAGCCTGAAGGTCTTTAAGATAGATTGTTTCAGTGGCTGATACAGATCAGGGAGTTTTTCAGTGTCATCAATATCCAAGGAACAACACCATTCATCATCCATGCTGATGGATCCGGTTTCATCAGAATTTATGCTTTCTGGAGCAATGCCATTCTGGCAATCACTAGAATTAGCATTCCACTGGGTACACAGCTTAAGAGGAAGTGAATCACGAACTTTCTTGGCAACCATATGACCATATGGACCATGACCGTCAAATACCCCACAGAAGATTGTATCATCCCTTGAGCCAAAATTCTAGTGCATTGAATGGATTGATGTCATTTAGTGATGCATATAGAAGAACAGGCACAGGTATAAGATAAGACAGAGCCAAATTACATGTTTTTTATACAACTCTTGCTACTATGACCTAACTGTTTGATGATATTAAACAGTGCCTAAGAAATTTTAATAATTTTAGCAGCATCAATTTGAACTATTTCAATGGAGAAAGTCATCTCAGAAGTAAATCAAAGCAAGACTGACTTGTTATTCTGAAACCAAAAACAAACTTATGTGCTAGACTGATCTCTAAGGACCAGCCTTAGAGCACTGGTTCCTAGGTCAGTGGCTCAGTTTTAAATTTGAAATGGTACAAATTTGAAAAATGTGCGATCCAATGGAAAATACATGGGTCCAATCAGGTGTCCCCAGCTTAGCAATTGTTAGTAAACAATAATTATAATACTTGTGTATCAGGGTTTTGTGCCTTCACTAGACCTGGACTTTCTAAAACTACATTGAGGTGAAAAGAGAAAGATGCATCGAAATATCGGTTCAGTGCAATTGATTCACTAAACTGCTGCAGCTAAACAACACATTAGACATCATATACCCTGTAAAGCTAATGGGGTCTTTGGGAACCAAACACTCGTGAACATGGAGATAACTAGTCAGAACAACAATGGGCTCTTGACAGTGGTTGACATATCTAGAACAGAAGGATCTAATTATGAAAACACACAAACACAAGTCACCATTGTATTTTGTTATTATTAGATGTGCATGATGCTTTTGATATTGATTCACTAACATAACTGACAGAGACACAGAGTTAGCCTGATGAATATCAATCAGTAATTTATCAATCACTGTACATAGAATTCAGTCACTATCCTAGCATGATGCAATGATATAGTCTATAACAGTATGTTCTTTTCAACAAAACTGCTGCTGTGTAATCTAAGAAGAGAAACACAGGTTCGAAGAGAAGGAAGAGATAGAAAAGAAGAGAGGAAGGAAGGAGAAGAGAGAAAGAAAGAAGGGGTCCGGTTGATTGATATCTGCCGCCCCATACACTTCATTATTTATAGCTTTGATTCCTTACAAGAATAGGCAATAAAACATAAAGTTCTAGTCCTAATAAAACATAACAGGATAAACATAATATAGATAAGGCCAGCCGGCCCAACTTAAAAAGAATAAAAAAGATCTAGGTGTGGTCATGAAACCGCCACACCAGAGCCTGAGTGTGGGTATGGAACCCCAACTCGTGGCTTACTAACTATTTCTACACTCCCCCTCAAGTTGGGAGTAGATATTTGTCATGCCCAACTTGCGTAAATCTGTCTCCAATTTGATATTTGTGACTACTTTGGTGAAGAGATCAGCTAACTGCATGTCTGAGGCAATGTAAGGAAGGCATATTTCTTGAGATGCGACTTGCTCTTGGATAAAATGTCTGTCAACCTCGATATGCTTTGTCCTGTCATGCTGTATTGGGTTGTGGGCAATATTAATTGCAGCTTGATTATTGCAATATAACATCAGAGGCTTCTCATAATTAATTTCCAATTCATTAAGCAAGGATCTCAGCCATAACACTTCTGCAACACCATTGGCCATGGATCCGTATTCTACTTCTGAACTGGAGCGAGCAACAACATTCTGTTTCTTGAAGAAGTTAGGCAAAGATAAAGAAGTTTCCCAACCAGCCTCTGGTGCATAGCCCTGTCCTCAAGAAGTTCTCCATTTTCTGCACTTATTTTATGGTTAAGCTCAATAAGTGTGTCAGTAGGTTTCACTCCTAACTTTCTAGTTTCTTCCAATAAGTCCAGAACATACTTCCTTTGAGAGATAAAAGTGCCATGCTTAGACCGAGCTACCTCGATTCCTAGGAAATAATGCAATTCCCCTAGGTCTTTCACTTCAAATTCCTTGTGAAGATGCTGTTTAATAGTTTCAATTTCACTAATGTCACTCCCCGTTATCACAATGTCATCTACATAGACTGCAAGTAGAGTCAGGGAATGACCTGTCTTCTTAAAGAAGAGAGTGTGATCTGACTGAGCCTGTATGTATCCGAATTTGTCCAAAGCCAGTCTAAACCTATCAAACCAAGCTCTCGGAGATTGTTTCAGCCCATACAAGGCCTTCTTCAAAAGGCAGACTTTCTTTCCTGCTTCTGTACTATAAAAACCAGGGGGTAACTCTATGTATACTTCCTCTTGCAAGTCTCCATTGAGGAAGGCATTCTTAACATCCAGCTGAAATAGTGGCCATGAGAAGTTCGCAACAATGGATCGTATAACTGTGATAGTGTTCATTTTTGCAATAGGTGCAAAAGTTTCTGTATAGTCTATGCCATAAGTTTGTGTGAATCCCTTTGCAACCAATCTGGCCTTATACCTCTCTACAGTACCATCAACATTATATTTCACAGTAAACACCCATCGGCATCCAATAGGTTTCTTTCCTTCAAGGTGATTAACTAGTTACCATGTGTTGTTCTTAACAAGAGCATCCATCTCTACTTGCATTGCTTCCTTCCATTCAGGTATCAAAAGGGATTTTTGAACTTTTTTTAGTATAGGAATAACAACAATAGATGCTAAGTAAGATCTATAGGATTCTGAGAGACAATTATAGGAAAGGAACTTGGAGATGCAATATGGGTAGTGGATGAGGTGCAATGACGCTTTCCTTTACAAATTGCAATGGGAAGATCAAGGTCATCTGATGGTGAGGGCTGAACATCTGTAATAGTGGGATCAACTGTGGAAGCAGTAGTAGTGTCTGGACCTGGGGCTGTAGAAGATGTTGGAATTGACCTAGATTGTTGTTGAGCACGAGAATCAACCTGCCTCCACCACTTTCTATGATACACTCTCAATTCTCTGCATTTTTGACAACCCTCACCCTCTTCACATCTCTCCCCTTCAGTAACTGGGACAGGTAAAGGAACTTTTGGGGCTGAAACTGAAATCCCTTCCTCACTACTCTCCCCCTAAGGAGAAGCCCTATAATAGTAGGGCATATCCTCAAAAAATGTGACATCCATGGATACAAAACGCTTCCCTAAAACAGGCTCTTAACAACAATATTCCTTTTGATTTTGTGCATACCCAAGGAAAATACATTTAGTAGCTTTGGGATCAAACTCTGAGCAATGAAGTCCAAGGATTTGAACAAAACAAGTACACCCAAAAGTTTTGAGGGGAATAGTGAATAGGTCCTTATTTGGATACAGAAGACTAAACGGGGTTTGCATGTTTATAACCCGTGAAGGAACCCTATTAATAAGGTACACGACTGTACGGATTGCATCCCCCAGAAGCGTATGGGAACATTAGAGTTGAGCATGATGCTTTTGGCTACCTCTAAGATATGTTTATTTTTTCTCTTAGCAACCCCATTTTGCTGAGGTGTACGAGGACAGGTGCTCTGATGAATGACCCCAAGATCAAGAAGATAGGATGCCAAGGATTTTGCAAAGTATTCCTTGGCATTATTAGATCTAAGAATTTTGATCTTGGTTTCAAATTGGGTTAGAACCATCTGATGGAAAGCCTGGGTCAGAGAAGGGACTTCATCCTGAGAGTGCATAAGGTAGACCCATGAAAAACAGGTATAATCATCAACAAATAATAAGAAATATCTATACGCTCCCATGGTGGGGGTATGATATAGCCCCCAAACATTGGTATACACAATTTCAAAAGGAAGGTTGCTTCTTTTATTACTCAAAGGATAAGAAGATCTACTATGTTTTGCAAGCTCACAACTTTCACACTTTAAACTAGACACTTCTACTAACTCAAATAAGTTTGGAAAAAGACTCTTCAAAGAACCAAAAGATAAATGATCTAAGCAGTTGTGCCAAAGCATAATCTTACTACAAGACTGAGAGACAAACAAATTCCCCACTTTACTTTGCTCCCCATGTGAATGTTCAAGCAGGTAGACTCCATTCATCTCATGGCCAATCCCAATCACCTTCTTTGTTTCCAGATCCTGAAAAACACACCGATCAGGGAAAAAGGTTACTAAACAGTTTTGACTTTTAGTAATACTACCATCTGAAAGTAAGTTAGCATTAAGCTTGGGAACATGCAAAACTGAGGATAGGGTGATGGCATCAGACAATCTGATATCTCCCTCTCCCAGAGGATAAACAATAGGTGCTAAATAAAGTAGATAAGCCGGTAATATGGTCTGAAGCACCTGAATCAATTACCCAAAAAGGTCTAGTATTACTTGGGACAGAAGCATGACATGCAGTAGCTCTTGTACCTGTATGAGCAAGGGCTGAAGTAGGCTGAGTAGGTGTAGTAGCCGAAGACTGAGATGTAGATCCAGAAATACCAGCTTCTTTCTCTAGCTGTGTCAGTGTAACCCGAACAGCTGCTAAGGCATCCAAGGATGTAGTCCTTGTGATGGAAGAGGATGTATTGTTAGTAGTAGTTGCTGTATTAGCACTTCCCTTCTTGTTTCTAAGTCTAGCTGGCATTAGGTGAGGATGAAACTTCCAACAAGTGTCCCTGGTGTGTTTGGGCTTCTTGCAATGATCATAAAAAACTTCTCTTCTGTCTTCCTTCTTAACTTCCCTTTCCTTTTCCCCTCCAGCCTTGAATTTTGTTGCTGACAAGGCTGTTTCTGTGGGTTGAAAAGATAGCATTACCTTCCTCCTACTTTCTCTTCACTATGGACTAATGAGTAGGCTTGAGATAGTCACACTCTCCCTAGTGAGAAGTTGTTGTCTTGTAATATCAAAATCTGAGTTTAGACCGGCTAAGAACTCAAAAACCCTATTTGTTTCAATCAGTTTTCTATGTTGCTGCATCCTTCTAGCTTCCCCATTCAATAGTTTCCAAGTGATCAATTTCATGCCAAAGGGATTTTAGAGTAGCAAAGTATACTAAGATTGGCTTCTCTCCCTGCTTGAGGTTTTTCACCTCATATTCAGCTCATAAGTTCTAGCAACATTGAGGGGTTGGGAATAGGTTTCCTTCATGCTGTCCTAAATCTTGGCTGTTTTTGCCCAGAGATAGTTTCGGCTGATGTGGGGCTGTATAGAGTTGCATAGCCAGATCATTACCAAGTAGTTCTCTTGAACCCATCTTGGATGAGATATATCCTCATTGGCTGGTTCTTTTGTGTCCCCTGTTACATACCCTAATTTTCCTCTGCCCCCAATGGCCATCATTGCTGATTGGGCCCATTCCAAGTAGTTTGTTCCATCAAACCTAACAGTGGTAATCTGGAACGTATTTTCAGTCATGTTAGCAGTCCCAAAACTTCCCCTTGAGTTTTTACCTCATTTCCAACCTTTTCCATACTAACTAGATCACAAAGCTCCAAGAAGAAAGAGACTAATTTTCCAAGAAAACAGAGAACAATCTGATGCCAGCAAGGAATAGGAACCAGAACTTAATTTCAGTCGATAGTTCCTTCTCAAAACTATCAAAAACACCAGATATTAACAGTCCAGAAACTGATTTCAGCAAAGAACAAGAACCAGAACTGTAACTTTAATCAGAGAATAACAGTCCAGAATTTAATCTCAACCAAGAGTGCAAACACAGTCAAATACTTTCCAAGAATGCAATCTCAGTCAAGGATTAACTCACTGGTAGACAAACCTGGACTGTAATCAGTCCAATAAAAAAAGGTCAAGATCAGATCTTTTCCAGTCGATTCCTCCAAGAAAGGCTCACAGTAAAAAAAGGTTTGTAGGGTTAAGAACAAACCCTAGAAAATTCAGATTTTCTCAGCTGTACCTTTTAAATAAGTCTAACTTATTTCTTACTACTGCTGGTTCAAGAGAGATGAGAACTTACCCAGAAAACTCTGATTTCCACCTTCAGTCTTGATAAAAATCCAATCTTAATTCCTCTAGCCTTCTCTGATTCTTCCTGATTACCAAAAAACACTCTCCAATCTTCGGACAGCTGCTAAAGATCTCTGGTAACCTCCAAGAATCAGGCAAAGATAGCTCATTTCTATTCTTCCAGCCTTAGATAACTCTCATGTGGTCGGCTGAGTTAAACTTCACATGAGAAGCCCTAGATCAGGCTCTAATACTGTAGAGAAGATGGGCCGAATGGCCCATAGGCTGTTTATCCTTTTTTATCTTTTATGTTCTTTGCTGTAATGGGCCTTAATCTGGGCTTATTCTTTCTTATGTAATGTCTTTTTAATTTTCTGCCCAACTAGGGGCTTCTCTATAAATTTACCAAAGTTTAACTTAATAAAATAGAATTAAGGGTGTAAGAGAAGAGATTATGTTCGAAAATCTCTCTCTGAACCCAAGTTGCTGCCACCTTCTTCTTCTTCTTCTCTCCTCTTGAACTCTGATTTCTGCTACTTTCTTTTGAAATTTTGCATCTTTCTAAACAGTCCTTTCTTCTCAAAAGGCTGTTTTTCTTCTTGGTATCAGAGCAGGCTCGTTTTTCCCCTTTTTTCACCTTTTTTTTTCCAACTGAATCGTATGAATAGTTAAAGACACCTATTTCAGTCCAGTTGTTAGTGGTTTCTGGAGAGAAGAGGACTGGTTTTGTCGTCCCCTTGACAGATTCAAGTGTGTTGCCCGAAACCCTAATTCTTTGGAGAAATTTGATTGCAGGCCCCACAGGGAGTTTGACCTAGGCACTCAGTGACTGAAGGCTTTCTCATTCTCCTTCTTGAAGATCGAATCAAGTGGATTGGTGTTCTGTGAAGTCTACAAGGAGCGGCTGAATTTTCTTCGTTTCTCCCAGATTCCGGGTGTGACGCAGATTACTGGTATGGCTGCATAGAGGTTGGCTCACAACACAGTTTTTGTTCTGTCTTCATTTGGTGTTTTTCGAAGTTGTTTGAAGTCATTTTTGAAGTGTTTAAAAAGATGAACTCCTCAGACTTTGAAAACAAACATGTTGCTGAATCCGGACAGGTTCCGAAAGCCTTTGTAGACTCTCTACTGGCTGTGACCACAATCAAGCTGGATGGAACTAATTATCTGGCTTGGTCACAATCAGTAAAGATTCATATTTGTAGTAGAGGCAAGTGGGGTTTTATCTCTGGGAGCAAAAAGGCTCCTCTAGAAGATGATCCATCATATGAAAAGTGGATGCAAGAAAATTATACTGTTATTGGGTGGCTTGTGAACTCAATGCAACCACAGATTAGTCAGCACTATTTGTGGATGAATTCAGCAAAGGAAATTTGGGATAGTGTTGCTGAAACCTATTCCCAAAAATTAAATGTGGCCAGGGCTTACAAGTTGAGAAGTGATGTGAAGAATTTGAGACAGGGGGAGAAACCATTAGCTGTATACTTCTCAACACTGAAGTCTTTATGGCAAGAAATAGATTTGATAGAAGTTGTAACCTGGGACACCACTAATGATGTTGAGACCTACAGAAAACTGGATGAGAGAAACAGGGTGTTTGAGTTCTTGACAGGGCTAAATCCAGAGTATGATATTACAAAGCAAAATATTTTATCCAAGTATAGTGTCTCACTGTCTCAAGCATATGCATTGGTAAGTAGTGAAGAAAGCAGAAGACTTGTCCAGGTCCAAGGGGCTGGTCTAAATGATCACTTTGCTTATATGGGAGTGAAACCCAAGGGGGTTGCAGGGACTCCAAGTAACTAAGGGAAGAAAGAGATTATCTGTGAGTACTGTAAAAAGCCAAAACCTAACCTGCTATCTCACTGATTTAGGGGTTATTCATCAAAGCTCCTGTGTTAGGACCCCGGAACAGAATGGAGTTGCTAAAAGAAAAAATAGACATATTGTTGAAGTTGCAAGAAGTATTCTATTTGCCTCACATGTCCCTATAAAGTTTTGGGGTGATGCTGTTCTCACTGCTATCTACCTTATAAACCGTATGCCATCCAGGGTTTTAGGGTTTAAGTCTCCCTTTAGTCTCCTTCATCCAGACAAGGATCTTTTTCCTATTCCTCTTCGTGTCTTTGGCTGCACCTGTTATGTACATATCCCAAGTGTCCAAAGACATAAATTTGAACCAAAAGCCCACAAGTGTACTATTGAGTGGGCCGGTTTGTCACCGGTAACTGCCATGTGCGCGTTTCCCTTCTTAATTCTCAATCTAGTCGACACAAGATGCGGGTGAAGCTTCCAACAAGTATCTCTTGTATGTTTAGGCTTCTTACAATAGTCACAAACCAAATCTCTTTTGTCTTCCTTCTTGATTTCACCGCCACTTTGTTTAGGTTTCACAACACTTACCATGGCAGACTGATAAGAAATTTGGGTTTTCATCATCACATCCCTCTTGCACTCCTCCCTTGACACAAAAGCATATGCTTGGGAGAGAGTGACACTATCCCTAGAAAGAAGATGCTGTCGTGCAATATCATACTCAGGGTTAAGGCCAGCAAGGAATTCAAACACCCTATACTTCTCTAAATGTCTCGGATAGGTAGTTGCATCCTTGGTGGTTTCCCAAGCAAAGGTCTCCAAATGGTCAATCTCCTGCCACAGGGTCTTAAGGGCTGAAAAATAGGCTGCAACAGATCTATCTCCCTGCTTTGTAGCAATAACCTGATTTCTCAGTTGATAAGCCCTAGCAACATTCTCCTTTGTGAATAGGTTTCTACAACCCCATCCCATATTTCCTTAGCAGTGTTTGCCCATAAGAAATTTTTACTTATATGTGGCAACATGGAATTACACAACCAAGTCATCACCATATAATTTTCCTGCACCCACCAGGAGTTGCTAGTTTCGGGTTTCACCTCTTCACCAGTGATATACCCTAATTTCCCACGAGCCCCAATGGCCACCTTTGCAGATTATGACCATTCCAAGTAGTTTGCACCATCCAACCTAACTGTAGTAATGGTTCTAGCCCTGAAGGGGTCTCCAGCACCCCCTCTTACTGGTCCCATTTCACTCCCGGGCTTATTTTCAACTCTATGGCCCTCCATGATTCTCAAAAAAGGTAAAGAAAATAACTAAAAATTGCAGCAAGATCAAACAAGACACCTTTTGGAACCAACAACACTTTCTTGGTGTCATGGGCTTTCTTCCCACAAAAGATTCCTTTTCTGTGGGATGGGAGAAGAGAGAGAAAAGACAACCGCCCTCTCTAGAAGCCTCCAAACCACGTGGGACTTAAATCACCCCTTACAAAAAACTCCAAGTAACCCTAAAAAACTAGGGCACCACTTCCTAGGTCAAAATTGAAGAGTCCAACAAAAACAGGACTCTTCCCCTTTCTCCAGTTTTTCTTGATTCTGATAAGAAACCCTAGACAAGCTACAGGGCACAAAGACCCATCAAGAAAATCCAAAAACTGGGCTTACCTGAGAGCTTCAATCAGCCTCTTAAATCACCATGCAGTCGGCTGATCTAGGGCTGCATGAGAGAACAACTTCAAGAACCTTCAACCTGCTCTGATACCAAGTAGAAATCACTATTTGCTGATTCAGTCAAGCTTCTTGTGAGAGAAAGAGGGGGAAGGTGAAGATTTCAGCAGTAGAGAAGGAAGGAGAAGAAGAAAAGAGTAGGAGGTCAACTAGTGTTATGAGAGAGTTAACCCTAGCTGCCAGCCCCTCGTTATATTTATATTTAACTTAAAGATGAGATATTACAAGGATGCCCTTAGAAGGGTGGCTACTAAAACTGAATAGTCACAACTTTAAAAAATAAAAAACTAATGGGCTGAAGGCCCAACAACTTCCTAATTAAATAAAAACAAACTAAAGACAAACCGGGCCACTCAACAAAACAAACCGGCCCACTCAACATGTATCTTCCTTGGTTATTCCCCCACACAGAAGGGTTACTGTTGTTTTGATCCAAAGACTGGCACTCGGTATGTCTCAATGGATGTCACCTTTGATGAACTTTCTTCCTTTTATGGTTCTTCTCTGGAGAGACATTGTCCAAAGGGGGAGGATTTGTCACAGGTGTTTTCTCTTCCTCTTCCTGTCCCAGTTGAGTCTTTTTCTGAGTCTCTTCCTCCTTCAAATGAATCAACGGAGGATCAGTCACTTCACTCTCATTCCAGTGTTCCTATTCCTCCTCCTTTACCTCCTCGCCCTCTTTTTAATCCCAGGTTGTATCAACGACAAAGAACCAGAAATGAGCAGGTTGTTTCTACTACAACACATGAGCCTCATGCACTTCCAATTACAGATGAGACAACAAGTTTTGTTACAGCCCCTTTGGAGTCATCCTTCCCAGACCTTGATATCCCCATTGCTATTAGGAAAGGAATAAGGAAGTGTACTGCACATTGCATTTTCAAACACCTTTCTTATAGTTTGCTCTCTCCTTCATATTTTGCCTACCTTTCTTCTGTTGCCTCTAACCCAATTCCCAAGTCTGTGTTAGAAGCTCTTAATATTCCAAAATGGAGGGATGCTATGAGAACAGAAATTGATGCCCTGCACAAAAATGACACTTGGGAAGTGGTTGATTTGCCTGAAGGGAAGGATCCAATAGGTTGTAAGTGGGTTTTTACTATCAAATATCATGCTGATGGCACCATTGAAAGGTACAAGGCTAGGCTGGTTGCAAAAGGCTATACACAGACATATGGGATTGATTATCTGGAAACCTTTGCCCCTGTTGCCAAGATGACTTCTGTGAGAGTTCTGCTATCTTTGGCTGCACACTCAGACTGACCACTTTATCAACTGGATGTAAAGAATGCATTTCTGAATGGAGAATTACATGAGGAGGTCTATATGTCTCTTCCTCCAGGGATGTATCAAACAAATATGAAAGGAAAGGTCTGCAAGCTGAAGAAATCTCTTTATGGACTCAAAAACAGTCCCCTAGAGCATGGTTTGAAAGGTTTAGGGCTGCCCTTGTTAGCTTTGGCTATGCACAGACACAGTCTGACCATACCCTCTTTGTGAAGAGGAGAGGATCCTTGGTCGTTTACTTGATTGTGTATGTTGATGATATTGTTGTGACTGGTAATGATGTCTCAAGAATCAATGATCTCAAATCTTTCCTTCATACAGAGTTTGAGATCAAAGATCTGGGGGAATTGAGATACTTTCTTGGCATAGAAGTTGCAAGATCCAAGGATGGGATCCTTATCTCTCAGAGGAAGTATGTTCTTGATTTGCTCTTTGAAACAGGGAAGATGGGTGCTAGACCGGTTGCTACTCCTATCGATATGATCCATAAACTCTCTGCTTCAGATGGAATATTGTTAGACGATAAGGGAGTCTTCTAGAGACTACTTGGAAAACTTCTTTATCTATGCATGACTCGGCCAGACATTGCATATGTTGTCAGTTGCATTAGTCAGCTCATGCTCCCATGGATACTCATATGACAACAGCAGAGCGGATTCAGTGTTATTTGAAGGGCTCCCCTGGAAAGGGAGTTCTATTTGCCAAGCATGGCCATATGAAACTTGAAGCCTACACAGATGCTGACTGGGCTGGAAACATTGATGACAAAAGATCTACCTCTGGATACTGTAGCTTGGTAGCAGGTAATATTGTCTCTTGGAGAAGCAAGAAACAATCAGTTGTTGCTCGATCTTCAGCCAAAGAAGAATACAGAGCCATGGCTCATGGAGTTTCTGAACTATTGTGGCTTAAATCCTTGATGGAGAAACTGGGTATTGAGCATGATAAGCCAATGATGTTATACTGTGATAACCAGGCCGCCATCAACATTGCTCACAACACAGTGCAACATGACAGAACTAAGCATATTGAAGTTGACAGACACTTCATTCGAGAAAGAGTGGCTTATGGAGAAGTGTGTCTACCTTTCATCACCTCTGAAGGACAGTTAGCAGATTTCCTCACCAAGGGCATTCCCAAGGCTAAACTTCAGCATGATACTGGCAAGCTTGGCATGATTGACATCTATGCTCAGCTTGAGGGGGAGTGTAAAGAAGATGGGTTGAATGGCCCATAGGTTGTTTATCCTTTTTTATCTTTTCTGTTCTTTGCTGTAATGGGCCTTAATCTGGGCTTATTCTTTCTTATGTTATGCCTTTTTAATTTTCTGCCCAACTAGGGGCTTCTCGGTAAATTATCAAAGTTTAACTTAATAAAGTAGAATTAAGGGTGTAAGAGAAGAGATTATGTTTGAAAATCTCTCTCTGAACCCAAGTTGCTGCCATCTTCTTCTTCTTCTTCTTCTTCTTCTTCTCTCCTCTTGAACTCTGATTTCTGCTACTTTCTTTTGAACTTTTGCATCTTTCTAAACAGTCCTTTCTTCTCAAAAGGTTGTTTTTCTTCTAATAACAACTTGAATGAAACAAAACTGCTGCTGTGTAATCTAAGAAGAGAAACACAGGTTCGAAGAGAATGAAGAGAGAGAAAAGAAGAGAGGAAGGAAGGAGAAGAGAGAAAGAAAGAAGGGGTTCGGTTGATTGATATCTGCCGCCCCATACACTTCATTATTTATAGCTTTGATTCCTTACAAGAATAGGAGATAAAACATAAAGTCCTAGTCCTAATAAAACATAACAGGATAAACATAATATAGATAAGGCCAGCTGGCCCAACTTAAAAATGAATTAAAAAGATCTAGGTGTGGGCATGGAACCACGTACACACTAGAGCCTGAGTGTGGGTATATAACCCCACACTCGTGGCTTACTAACTATTTCTACAAAACCATATAAGAACAACACTAACAAATTGTCAGGTGTGCCTCTTCCTTTAAATCTGTCTTCTTCATCTTCTCCTTTGTCATTTCCTGTTAAAGAGGTTTGGGGTTGCCCTGTCCCTCCCAAGGTGGGTGCATTTTGTTGGGAGGTCTTACATGGTGCCATTGATACTTGTGATTTGTTACAGAGGAAGAGACCTGGCTGGTGCCTTTCCCCAAACTGGTGTATTTTATGCAATTCTAGAGGCAAAAGTGTTTATCATCTTCTAATCTCCCGTCCTTTTGCTTGCTGTATTTGGAATTGTTTTTTTTCTCTTTTTGGGTGCAGGTGGAATACTAAACAGTCTGGACAGGTTGTTCGACTCTAGTACTTTCAGATGCCAAAAAGAAGTGGGAAATTATTGTGGAAGTGCACAGGGGCAGCAGTGATCTGGCCAATATGGAAAGAAAGAAATCTAAGGCCCTGTTTGGTTTGCAGGAATAGAGGTCTGGAATCGGAATCGGAATGGGCTATCCGATTCCAGCTCTTTGGTTGGGCAGAATCGGAATCCCACCATTCCTGCTGGAATGGCATTCCCCCATTTGAGGGAATGGCCATTCCCTGCCCCTCCTTTGGGAATGAAATCTCATTCCTGCTGATTCCAATTCCTATTCCCATTTCTGTTTGAACCAAACAGACTATGGGAATAGGCCACATTCCGATTCTGATTCTGAAGGATTTCAATTCCGACTTTGAACCAAATGGACCCTAAGACTCTTTGAGGAGAAGAAGAGAAGCAAAGAAATGCTGATAGAAGGTATTATGGTGAAGGTGGGTTCATTGGGTAAAGTCAATGAAATTATTCTCAGACTTTACATTGGATGATATAAGTAGGGAATGGGGCAAAGTTGCAGCTTCTTCATCTTCAAAAAGGAAAATGTCTAGAACCTGGGACCCACCTGAGAAATTTGGCGTCTTCAGAAAACTGCTTCTTTTTAAATTGTGCATATTGATATTTGGCGTCTTCAGAAAAAAGAAAAAAAAAAGATGTATTAAAGGGTATTTTAGGTATTGTAATTACACGATGCTTATAGGGGTCTAATTATAATTGTAATGCATTAGCAAATAAGCTAATGATACAATAGTCAGTTGATGCTAGACAGATTCACAGCCAATCAATACCTCTCCCTCCCAATTTTTTTCTTCTTCCTTCTCTTCCAATCATTTTCTCTTCATGGTGTTTACTAGTTGGTACCAAAGCCCTCATGGAAGATTTATAGGATTCTTTTCTTGCCCATCTCGCTCAAATATTCATGTTGATATCTGCATGACATCACATTATGTCAACAAGCTATGGAAGATCTCAGGCTGGAGTAGGGGTCAAATGGATCGGATTCTGATCAGATCTCCCATGTTTGGATCTTCGGATCGGATCAGATAAAAAAATAGGATAAGATCAGAAATTGGATCGAATTCAGATCACCCCTATCCGATCCGATATATATATATATATATATGTTATTTATTTATTTATAAATATATTATTTATATTGCATTTTGTAAATTTTTATATTATTTTTTTATAAAAAAACATGTATATATATGATGAATATAGTTGAAAAGATATTTATATTTTTTGTTTTTGTTTTTTTAATTATTACATTTTATTTTTCTTTTAATAATTTATTAATTTTTCAAGAAATTTAAATTGGACCGGATCAGATCCGAAAATCCGACTTCATCGGATTCGAATCCAAATCCATACTTATGAGATCCGGTCGGATTGGATTGGATCGGCTCTTAACAGTGTTGGATCAGATTCGGATATACCCTGATTTGAATCTGATCCGATCTGTTTGCATCCCTAGGCTGGAGTTTGATAGCAGACACTTCGCAGCAATTTATGGTATGAGAGGAAGAGGAAAATGGCAAAATGAAAGTGAACGAAAAGGACAAAAAAGGAGGAAATGGATAAAAAAGGAAGAAAAAGGGAGAATGTGCAGACAAATTGAAGGTGGAAATGGCAGCAAATGGATGTCTTTCCAAAAATAATGGTTAAGAGGTCTTAAGGAGGAATGGGAACAGAGGTTGATGTCACTGGCAAAATAGAACATTGAAGATTGGGAAAGGTTGGTGATGATGTAAGGATCATTTCAACCTGAAGGGAACCAGTATGATTACACCATTCGAAAGAAAGAAAGCAATGTTTCTCTGCAACCTATAACTATAACTGTAACTGTTTGCATGTATTTGTAGATTAGGTTAATGCATTACTGCAACCTATAACTATTGTAATTCAATAATTTTCTGTTATTAATAAAAGTCTTTTTTGCTGATAAAAAAAAGAAAGAAAGCAATGCTAGACATGTTGGAAAACATGCTGGAGACTGCAGCAGTTATGGTTAATATGAAGTTTGGACTAGATGGTTTAAAATGTCCATAAATTCCCTAATATTTCCACAACATATTTCCATTTCTGTGGGTGGCAACATGAAATTTTACTGGACTCGACATATTCCCCAATGAACACTACCAGCACTATGTGGTGTACAAGAGAGTATTGTAACATAAGCCAGTGATAATATTGTAGATATGTGGAGTAGCAATTTTATTTCCTTCCTAATTTACATTCTTTTATCGTTCCTGACTAATTTACATAATTACCTTCATTTATTAAACAAAAAAAAAAAACATGATTACCACTTTGAGCCAACTCAGTATTCTTTTCAAACATGAAGTTAAATATTAGTTTTTGTTTGTGCAATAGATTATTTTGTTGATCTATTAGAATCATTTGCATTTTCTATGAGTTTAAAATTTGATTTAACTCATTCTATCATGTAGTTTTGAATCTTATGGATTGCAATAGGGTGCAACTTGGGTGGGCTTGGGTTGGGCTTTTGTCAAAATTTGAATGGACCTGCTCCAAAGGTCCAAGCCCAAAGCAGTGTACAATGCTAATTGGGTCAACCCCAGTTGCACCCCTAGTTTCCAAGATAAATTAAGAATGTATTATTTTGTCTATAATCTTGGTTTCTTAGTTTTGTTTAATGATTTTGAACAAGATAATGAGTTATAAAGATGTGCTTATGCTTCTTTTATCATTTCATAAAATATCATTCTATGTTTTTGCATATTTTACGATGTCCCCACCATGTCTACAACTTTTACAGTATTTCCGACCAAGGTTCTAAATATCATTTTATCGGTACAGACCGATACACCAGATGGAGCGTATTGGTTAGTATCATTTTTCAAACCTGTTCAGGGGGGCGGTATAAGGCCTATCTACCCCCTAAAACAGGTCAACCCTCAAAACAAGCTTAAAGTGGCATATTGGTGGGTCACTAGTACGACACGTATCGACCAATATGGGCCGATATGTTGTGAAATTTCAATCCTTGTTTCCAACATTTCTGACATGTTTCCTATATTTGGATGACCAACATTTCCACCAACACCAACATTTTAAAGTTGAGAGGTGGTGCTTGACGAGCATTGCCAAGGTTGTAGGCATTGAAAGGAAGATAAAAGGATTTTAGGTCTACCATTTCACCTATGAAGTAAGATAGTATAAAGAAGATTGCAATCTTGTGTGGCAAGGTTATGGAGAGATACCAATCCATAGATCTCCACTCGACAATACTAATGGTGATCAAAGCTAAGCCAAAGATGATACCCATAAAATAGATCTTTCCACGGGGGAAATATGGATCACCATGTGGCTAGTGTTGTCCATTGAAGCAGATCTTTGGAGAGAAAGTCATGAGGTAGACAATGATGATGTGGCAAGGCAAGAGTTGCATGTAAGGCAACAACACTTAGACATATATGGAAGCTGTAAAGTTGGAAGAGAAAGCTAAAGGACAGAATTCTAAAGGAGGTCATAATCTAGGGCCATTAAAGTTTGATCAAATGGCCTAATTTTAGCATTTCGAGTCATCAGCTCAAAGGGCAAGGTCTAAGTCATTTAGGGTGTTAGGGGGTGGCATGGACTCCAAGGAAGATGGAAAGGCATTTTTACGTGAGTCGGTTCAACCCCACCCAAGCAAACTAGGTCTTTCATTTGGTAAACTGGACAGGTCAGGCAGCAGCTTAAATGAACATGTGACTAGGGATGGTGTTGTTAGACCTTAACCTGGGTCTATCATTGTCTTCCTCAACACAGGTTAGGTCTAGTGGAAGGATCAGTTCTGGTGCCAAATAAGGAATACCCAACTACAGAAAGCCAAGAAGAAGACCTTTGTCATATATTTAATGTTTCTTTCAGGGTTAACCAAGGAATGTGAACCCTCCCAGGCTTCAATAGAGGTCATAAATTTATGTCATTTGGATTCTGTTCCTGTTACAATCCAGAACCAAGGTATGGAAAATGTGAATTCGATTATGGTTACAAACTGCCCTTCCAATGCCTTGTGCACAGATTCCAGCCTCTTGTCTATTGCTAGTTGAGCCCAGTGTGTCTTTGGTTGTACCTATTATGTTCAAATTCCTAGCTCTCAGAGACACAAATTTGAACCCAAAGCTCAGAGGTGTATTTTCCTTGGTTATGCCTCTACAAAGAAGGGTTACTATTGCTTCAATCCCATCAGTGGCACCTGGTTTGTTTCTACGGATGTCACTTTTGCTGAATCAGTTCCCTTTTATGGACATTCTTCTAAGGAGGGATGTTCCACTGAGTTGTTTGTTTTTCCACTTCCTTTGGTAGTTCCTAATGAGTCCTATGCTAAGCTTTCTGTGGTTTCTTTTGTTCCTGTTGAACCTTGTCCTCCTAGCTCACCTATTCCTACTCCCCCTCCTCCACCTGCTCATCCCCCAATTTTCACTACTCACCCTATTGTGTAGAGGTGGGTACCAAAGGCAAAGGCTAAGGCATGCCCCATCCTCAGTTGAGTCTCAGGCACTTCTAGCCCCCTGAAGAGAGGACAGGTCCTACACCCAAGGTTCAAAATTTTGATACGATATGCCCCGTATCAAGCATATCGTATCATATCATATTGGTATCCCTCTGAAACCTCAAATAAGGGGTGCCACTTCTGTCTCCAACATATTTCCTCTTTATGAAGTACATCTTCCAATTGTTTCCTTAGGGACCATTTAGTTTCTTTATCTCCTTCCTCAAAAGTACCCTCTCCTCTGTTTTATCTAATTCCTCAATTTGATTAATCATCATTTGCTTCCTCTATTCAATCCTCCCAAACTCCAAAATGTTCCATTCCTTGATCTTGGGTTTTAAGTCTTTCAGCTTCCTATGAAATCTCATCCCTTTCCAATCAACTCTTGGTTCTCTCTCTCTCTCTCTCTCCCTCTCCCCCCACTTTCTAATCTTTGTACAAAACCCGGGTGGCACAACCACATATTCTCAAAGCAAAAGGGAGTAGGTCCTCTTCCTTCAAACTCCTTATAGATAGAGATAGACCAATGGTCTGAAGTTAATCTAGGAAATGCTCTAGAAATTAAACCACCTCAATGCTCCTACCAATCCACCTAAAAAAGAAATCTATCCAGTTTGGAGCATATTGGGCTAGCTTGGAGGTTAGACCAGGTATAATTACTATGTAAGAGGGGCAATTCTTTACACGCAAAGACATTAATGAACTGATTAAACCTTCTCATACTTGTAGTAATACCCTGTCTCCAATAATTTGTTTCTTCAATGAATTTGATCACATTAAAATCTCCACCAATACATCAAGGTCCCTCCCACAATCCTCTTATACCTCTTGAATGGTGAGACTGTTTTCCACCTTTTTATATCTTGCCCTTTTGTCAGTTTTATTTGGAATTGGTTTACTTCCCTTTTTGGGTGCAGGTGGTCCTCTCCTGACAGGGTGGAAGGCTTATTCAATCCTAATGGTATCAGTGGTAAGACAAGGAGGGGAAGGATTTTTTCGAGGTATACTAGAGCAGCAATACTTTGGACCATCTGGGAGGAAAAAAACGATAGGATATTTGAAAGTAAAGAAAAATTCAAGGAAGCTTTAGTTGAAACAATAACATTGAGGGTGGCTCATTTGGTAAAAAGTTTGAAGTTGTTTTAAGCCTTTAAGGTCGAAGAATTCTTCAGGGTTTGGGGACTTGTTGCTGCTTCATCATCTACAAGACGACAGTTTGTTGAGACTTGGTCCCCTCCAATAGATGGTTGGAAGAAGCTAAACTTTGATGGGAGTTGTGTGGGTAACCCAGGCCCTTCAGGTATTGGGGGGCAGGGGGGGGGGGCATTAGAGACGAAAATGGTTCCATCATTGCCCTATACTCCGGTCCTGTGGAGGTAGGTGATGTGACAAGGGCAGAGTTTCTAGCTGCAGTAAATGGGGTTGAGAAGGCTAAAGAGTTGGGGATCAATAGACTGATCATCGAGGGAGATTCAAAAACTGTGATAAAATGGTTGCAGAAAGGGGAAGGGGTGACATGGCAGAAGAATGATTTCAGAAGATTTAAATGGATATCAAGGAACATGTCAATTCAGGTGGGATGGGTAAGGAGATCTGCCAACAGTTTGGCAGATAGCTTAGCAAAGCAAGGGGTTCAAAGAAGATATATGTTTTGGGCACATTTGTAATTCAGTACTGGGTCAACTTACTATGCTGATTTCTTTTGTAACTTATTGTTGTATCCTAAAGTATTTTAATCAATAAAAGTTTCAAAGTTATTGATAAAAAAAAATATATCTCCCAATTCCTTCCACATTTCACTCTTCTCCCTATATCTGTTCAAATCATACAGATTTGTTAAAACTCGTTCAAAACCATCCCCTACTTGCCTAAACTTTATAGATACTATAAATTTGCCTACAAGTTCTTCAATTCCAATCATCTCCACTCTCCACATAGTTACCATACCCCCAGAAGAGCCCCAGGATGGAGCCATTGCTCAGCTTATTCCCCTAGTTCTCCATACACTCCTTGGTCATCCACTATCGAACACTGCCAATTTGGTTTCATGAAGGACAATTACATTAGGATTCTCTTTTCTTACCACTTCTTTAATGAATGCCCTCTTTTTAGAACTACCTAGACCACAAACATTCCAACTAGGATCATCATAATTATTTTTCTCTTTGCTCCCCTAGGATGGAGTCATAGCCCAGCTTATTTCCCTAGCCCTCCGTACACTTCTTGCCCATCTACTATCAAACTCTACCAATTTGGTTTCCTAAAGGACAATTATATCGAGATTTTCTTTTCTTACCACCTCTTTAATGATTGCCCTCTTTTTAAGCAATACCTAGACCACGAACATTCCAACTAGGATCTTCATAATTATTTTTCTTTTTGCTCCCCTCATATTGTTCCCCTTCCTACTTCCTCTCTTTTGTCCTTTCCCTTCTCGCACTGAACTCCTTATCACCTTCAATGTCAATCTTCAATTTTTCAACTGGCATCCCTCTTAACCCAGTTCAACTTGACTTCCACTCCTTGTGTCAAATGTTTAAATTTCCTTTTCTCATTAGTGTATCCCCCACCACCCCCGCTCCTCTTCATTTTGGAGCCAATCAATAACCAGCTTTAAATCCCTTCAATTATCAACTTAGTGAGGCTTAGTTCTTTGCCTTCCATCACAACTAGGATTTCTGCTCTCAAGGAATCCCCAACACCAACGGGAGCAGAGTATAGAACCACTAATTTGCCTTCCTCATCCCTGAAAACACCTCCTATAATGAATCCATTGGTTGGGGGAGTCCATGTTGGCATTGCTAATTCTTTCATTGGCTCAAAGTCGACCACTTCTCTCCATTCCTCATCAAATCAGAAGCAAGAATTCCATCAAAGAGATTCAAAGTTTTCACCCAATGGATCACCCTAACTACAAAGGCTTCAATTAGGGCATCCCTACTTCTTTCTTTGCCTTCAAACAACCTCTTGTTTCTCTCTTCCCATAAAGTCCAGCAAATTGCATCTCTTGTACATTTCCATAGGGCTATTCCCCTCTTCTTATGCCAACTAACAAAGGTAGGGTCAAACACTCTTTGTACATTTGGTGGGGTTCCACCTCCACCGAAACAAGGAAGAAAACCATTCCCAAATTGACAACACAAGAGGATAGGAGATTAATAAGTGATGAGAAGACTCGCCGTTAGCCTAACAAAGGATGCACCAATGAAGGGACAAACACCAATTATGTCTTTCCCTTTGCAAAAGATTTTTTTGAAGATAAATAAAAAATAAAATTTTATTACTATGAATAAAAGAGACATCTAACATAGTTGACCAAGAGTCATCCCAACAAAACAACAAACAGAAAATAAGTCTCATAAAACATGTATTAATTCTATCCAAAAATACTTCCCAATAGAAACCCCATCTTATGCAGAATAGGCTTACCCCAAACATCTTTCCCTAAAAAGGATGGCCCCCACTATCAATTATCCTAGTTAAGGACAAAAAAAAGGAAGCACAAGTGAAGGTGCCCGAAGGGGAGATGGTCCAAATTCAACAGTCATTACGAGAAGGATCTAAGTAAATGCCTTCAAGGTCTTGAAGCAAGGTCATAGCTCTGTCAACTTTACAATCACGAAGTCCTCTTGTAAGGCCCAGATCCCAAACAAGCCTGGAGCTGGAGTTGGAAGGAGACACAAAAGAAGCAATAGGCTCATCCCTTTTGTTAGAGATCAAATAGATGGAAGGGAATAAGTCTTTTAGGGATGAATTACCCAACCATACATGTTCCCAAAATTTATCAAAATTACCAGAGCAAGGAATATACCTAATATTGTTAAGGAACAAAGGCAAGATAGCATGGGTAGACTTCCAAGGAGAAGCTCTTGTAGCCCTAGCCAGCAAACCAGCATTGCAACCATCCACCACAAGACCATGAATACTGACAATCACCTTCAGCTTGGCTTATCCTTTTCATTCAATAGGCAATCTCCACAACCATTTGGCCAGCAAGGCCCTATTTCTTTCTTGTATATTCCCCAACCCTAGCCCACCAAATTTCTTACTCCTTACAACTTCCTACCTTATTCTATGATAAATCCCAACTTATACAGGATTGGCCTCTTTGCCTATAATGAATTCCAATTTACCTCTTCTTGTGGTAGTAAGCTTAGACAATTGGGACCACTCTAGAAAATTGGTCCCGTAAAATTTTACAATGGTTATCATTCCACTAGAAGTGTCAACATTTCCAAAAAGCACACTGGAAGTAATCTATACATCCTTGGACTGCTCAATATCTTACCAAGGAACCTCTCAATAACCCAATAGCACTCCAACGACTCAACAAGAATACAAGAGACACAAAAAATAGGCCCAATCTCAGTTGTGACTTGTTACACAACAGGAGACCAAAAAAACAGGCTAGTAGCAACTAGCAATATAGGAGAGAAAAATCTCCCAAAATAAAAATCTAGGGCTCAGAAAATTATGATACCATTCCCAAAAATTTAAAATGGCTCAGAAAATTATGAAACCATTTCCCGTTATCCCAAAAATCCTTCCAACAATCAGTAAAAGAGAAATGGTTAAACAATTCTAGAGTCTTTAACCAATGTATTGACCTGTACATAATGCAGTCCTTTAAGGCTTGACTTTTCCTTCCTTTTTCTTGGAAGATCCTGGCATTCCTTTCTTCCCATACTGTCCATAACAATGCTGCTTGTGTGCACCTCCATATTTTCCTTCCTCTTTTATGGGGCCAAGAGAAAAAAGAAGGGTTAAAGATTGTGCTTACTTCTGTTGGCTTATTCCAACTACACCCAAACAAAGATAGAAGCCAAACCCAGAGTTCTGCAGTTACACTACAAGATAAAAATAGATGATTACAATCCTCATCATGAGATCTGCAAAGAATGCACTAGTTTGGTGAAATACAAAGGGCAAGTCTTCTCTTTTGTAAGTTATCCATCGTGTTTACTTTACCATGCCACACTTCCCAACACAAAGCCATAACCTTGGGGGGGACTGACCTACACCAGACTTCTTTGGAAGGGAAACTTTGTTGAGAGGATGTTTGGCAAAGGAAATTGAAAAAGGAGCCACAAGAAAAAGACCCATTGGGGTGAATGGCCCAAATCCTCTTATCCGGCTTCGAAGGATCCAACCAAACCTTATCAAGGAGACAAAGAAGAGTAGACAAACACTTAACTTCCTCATCCCTTAACCCTCTATGGAAACCAAAGTTCCAAGACAGCGCTGACAAATTTAAAATCGACGGAAGGAATTTTGAGATCACCTCTTTTTTCTACAAAGAAACAGAGTACAAGGATGGAAAAAGGTCTTTTAGAGGGAGACCTCCATCCCAAATGTCCTCCCAAAACCGAATAGAATTACTAGAACAAGAACCGCACTTGACACAATTGAGAAATTGTGGAAGAATTTTATGAATTGCTCTCCATGGTGTAGCTAGTTTAGCCCTCCTTGACGTGCCAGCATCCCATCCACTCTCTGAACATCAATGAATACTCTTCACCACTTCGTGCCAGAGTTTATCTCGCTCCAAAGAACACCTCCACAACCACTTCTCTAACAAAATTGAGTTCTTTTTAAGCACATTCCCGAACCCTAACCCTCCTTCCTCTTTGCTTCTACCCACAACCCCCCAACTGATTAAGTGATTTTTTTACCCCAAAGAAAATCTCTCATCAATTTTTCCAATTTCTTCGCTTCCCTAGATGGTATCTTAAGACAAAGAGGTAATAAGTAGGTAGATTCATGAGGGTAGCTCTTATCAAAGTGATCCTCCCACCCAAAGAGATATAATTTTTCTTCCACACAGCTAATCTCTTTTCGATCTTCTCCAAGACTAGGGTCCAAAACCAACTCTCCCTAGGGTTTGCCCCTAATGGAAGCCTTAAGTAGGACAAAGGTCAGGAAGAAATGGAACACTCAAGACAATTTGCAACTGCCTCAACCTCCTCAAAGTCTAGATTGACTCTGGCTATGTAGCTCTTTCCTAGATTGATTTTCAAATTGGAAACTCCTTCAAAAGCTCTAATCAATTCTTTCAGGTTTCCCACCTTCTCACCAAAGCTTCCATCACAGAAGATCATCAAGTCATCTGCAAATTGAAGGTGAGTTACTGGAATTCGGTTTGTGCCTACTTTCCATCCCCTTATCACATCTTCCCTATCAACCCTAGTAATAATTATGACTGAACACATCAGCTACCAAGGTAAAGAGTAAAGGTGAAAGTGGGTCCCCTTGTCTAATACCCCTTCTAGTTGGAAAAGAATCCCTCACCACTCCATTTACTAGGACGGAATAGTCACAAGAGATGACACAATCAAACACCCAGCTACACCATCTTTCCCCAAACCCACACTTCCTCAAAACCTCTACTAGGAACTGCCAATCCACCAAGTCATAGGCTTTCTCAAGATCAAGTTTACAAACAAAACCTCTCTGTTTTGACCTCTTCATCTCTTCCACACATTCATTGGCATAAGGATCTGATTAATTATCTGTCGTCCTTGGATGAAAGCCCCTTGGGCTTGACTAATAATGGAGGGAAGGATTTCTTTATTCCTCAAAGACAGAACCTTGGCTAGGATTTTATAGATACTAGTCACCAAACTAATTGGCTTGAAGTCTTTAGGATGGATAGAATCAGATTTCTTCGGAATAAGAGCCAAGAAGGTAGCATTATGCCTCGATTGACTATATGCTTCTCTGCTAACACATTAAAAACCTCACAAAGATCAACTTTTATCACCTCCCAACAATCTTGGTAAAAGACCATTGTAAAACCATCTGGGCCTAGAGCTTTGGATCTATCCATCAAGAACACCACCTTCCTAATCTCTTCTTCCTCAAAATTTCTTTCCAGCCACCTAACCTGATCTTCATCCAATCTTGGCCAATCTACCCCTTCTATTTCCATCCTCTCTTCCAAGGGTCTTCTATAAATCGATTTGAAATGATCCACAAACTTTCATCCTGATTAGTGAATGCCTCCCCCCACCTCTAACTTAGACACAAAGTTCTTTCTCCTCCTCCCATTTGCCACATCATGAAAAAACTTAGTATTTCCATCACTTTCCTTGATCCACCTATGCCTCGATTTCATACTCCAGCTTATTTCTTCCCTCAGTAAGACCTCTTCTAGGTCCTTCTTCAAATGTCTCCTTAGATCTCTCTCTCCCTCCTCCATTCTAGATTGGGCCTCTCTTTCATCCAACTCTTCTATCCTAGAGATCAGATTCACCTTTTGCTCCTCAAGTCTTCCAAAGTGATCCCTATTCCAATCTTTTAATTTGGATCTTAGCCTCTGCAGTTTCTTGTGAAATCTTACCCGTTTCCATTTTATCCCCCTCAATTCCTCATTCCACCATAAATTTACTTTATTCACAAAGTCCGAGTGGGTTAGCCACATGTTCTCAAACCTAAAAGGTCTAGGTCCACTAGTAAAATCTTCCACACCTATTCTTATAGAACAATGATCCGAGGTTACCCTAGGCAAAGCTCTAGACACCAAGTTTCCCCAATAGACCTCCCAATCAACATTAATGATAAATCTATCCAATTTCGACCACAAGGGAATTTCCTGTAGGTTAGACCAAGTAAATCTAGCTTGCAATAATGGGATCTCCTTTAACTCACAATCAGCAATAAAGCTATTAAATTTTCTCATGCTAGTTGTGATGGTTTGTTGGGAATTATTAATTTCTTCAAAAAATCTTATCACACTGAAATCCCCTCCCAAGCACCATGGACCTTCCCATAGACCTTGAATTGCATACAATTCCTCCCACATGTCATTCCTTTCTCTATAGTTTATGGGACCATAGACATTAGTTAACACCTAAGTGAAGTCATCCTCTACATTCTTAAATTTGATGGAAATTAAGAACCTCCCTATTAACTCCTCCACTGCCTCTACTATGTCATCTTTCTAGAGTGTGACGATCCCCCCCTGAGGCTCCCCAAGATGTGGCTGAAGTCCACCCTACTCCTCTAGACCTTTGACCACAACTGTCCAGCTCCGACAACTTTGTTTCTTGCAACATAACAATGCCAGGCTTTTCCCTTCTAAGTAAATCCTTAATCACCCTCCTTTTCCTTGCACTCCCTAAACACCTAACATTCCAGCTAACTGTCCTCATAGGCATAGATCAAGAAAGCACCCTCAGCCTTTGACCACAACTCCTTACTTGATACCCTTTTTCCTATCTCCTCTACCATTAAACTCTAGATTCCCTTCTATGTCACAAATTAATCTTTCCACCTCAGATCTTTTTTTTCTTTTCCTTATTCTTTTTTATCTCACTCTTTTTGTTATATGTTTTCACCTGTTCTCTCCTTTCAACCCTTGCATCAACCTGATCCCCTCACCAATAACCTCCACAACTGAGGTCTGAAATTCTCCTCTAGCAGAGTCAACCCCTTCCTTTCCCCTACCCATCACCACTTCTCTGAATCCATCCACATATCCTTCCTTTTGTTTGAGTAACTCAAACTCTGTGCAAATCAGTCTCCAAATTTCATCTACCTCTCCACTCTTCCTTTCAATAGACCCTTCCCCATCTCTCCCACCTTCTTCCACCTCTAATCGTACCCTTGTCGTACCTTCTGGATGGGATGCTGGTACCTCTATTTCAGGCATAGCACACTGGTCAGTAATCACAAGCAAATTGACATCCATACCTGATTGGATAGGGAAAGCACAAGGAATGCTAGGACTGAACTGTTTGCCAAAAACGATTGAGTATAGTGTCGTTTCCTTACAAGGAGACTTTTGTAGAGTGTTCGTGGTAAACCTAACACCAACATCTAACCTACCCCCTTGAAGACCCAAATCCAGTACTCTCCTTTCTAGATCAACCTTATCCATGCTCACGAGAGAGGGTTGTGCTTTTCCATTTAAATCCCATATGCCCTGAGAGTTTTCGTTTGCTTCCTCATCTTGGGATAGTGAAATCTGTCCAGCATTTGGAGCACCTCCTAACCTTTGTTCTTCCTTGGAAAAGTCTGCAATAGTCCCTTCTTCTAAGAACAGAACCTCCGTATTCAAGCTCCCTGTTTCGATCAAACTTTGTTTTGTGCACAGATCGAAACTACCTAGACTCAAGGCTTCATCTGACTCATAGCCGTTGTCACTGCTGCTTTCTTCTGCAGGCCAATCTCCGGATTCTAGCTTTTCTACATCAGAGCGCTTGATGCATCTTGGATTCCGCCTCTCAGGCAACAGCCGATTCAAGCTCTTCGTTGGGATCCACTGAAAGGAACTACTTGACTGCACACTCTGCCCTCCCTTTCGAGATCGTGCGATGGAACTCAAGCAGGAAGATGATAGACGATTAGCATCATCTATCAACTGTTCCCTCCCTTCAGTCATCTACTGTTTTAAGTGAGCATGTGACCTGTTCTTCTTAGACATGGGCTCAAAAATGGGCCCAACTGAAACAAGTTCTCCTCTCACCCTTGGCCTAGGAGAAATAAGAAGGTCCACGGGCTCAATGCTCTTGTCCAACCCCACCTTAATACTTAGCCCACCACCGCGACCCACCCCTAGTTCACCCACCTTATTCCTTGGCCCACCATCTTGCTTTTTAACACTTGCCTCTTCTTCAGTCCCCTGCTCAACATTAAGGTTTGTCGTGGCATTGTTCCCAACCACCTGTGCAAAAGTTCTGCTACATGTCAGGGGGATTTCTTGCATTTTAAGCCTCTGACTTTCCAAAAGCCCCATGTCTTTATGGCTCCCCAAAAGCCATTGGCCCATTTTAGTATAACTCCCAATCTTTTTTGAATCCTCCAATTTGCTTCTTCCACGTACAACTTCTTCTTCAACCTGTTCTCCTCCCTCCATTCTTGCTTCCTTCCACAAGCCTGCTTCAATGGAGGAAACCAGCCAAACTGAAACGAAAACTCCCTCCACTCTAATCTCCACCTTCCTTGGTTATCTTCAGGCCTCACTCCGCTCAGAAGAATAGCTGCAGAGTGGAGGTCTCCCCAGTAAGCACCATCCAATCTCCCTCCACACATTAATGCAATGTCATCTGCTACTTCTTGCCTCCACAGATGGAAAGGCAATCCTATTATCCGTACCAGAACCCCATCTTCAATCGAGAAGTTCTTGGCATTAGAGAGAGGATTCCATTTGAAGATTGTCACAGCCCCCAGATCAGTCTGGAAGTTGACAGCCGAGAAGTCTACTTTGTTCTCGCCAAAATCAACTACAGCTTTACATTTATCGAAGGGAGTTACAATAAACTCACTTTTCAGCTTCAGGTTCAATATCAAGTAATCTGCAATTCTCCTTCAGTCAATATTCTACACCCCTGCCTCTATTATGAACTTGCCGTCCCATTTTTCCTTCTTTGAATATTCCATAACCCTGCATTGACCATTGGCTTTTGCTAAGATCACAGTCTCCTGCTCCATGTTTCCAGTCATAGTAGATCTCTCATACACCCCTTCTTCCCTTCTTCCCTTCTTGAACTCTCCTTTGTTGCTGTTACTCCATGGAGCAAAAATTCCTGAAGCACCTTACTCACATCCCTCCAACCTTGACTTTGTTTTTCTGCCGGGAAACAAACCGGCTGTTTCTTTCCTCCACCGAAAAACTCATCCAGAGCTATGTAACAACCCTTCACATTCTTTCTGCTTTCAACTATATATTTTTTACCTTCATCAGCTGCAATCTCTTGGCTGTTATTTTGCTTACCTTTCGAACTAGCCCCTTCCACAAACTTCTGCAGCCATTCCACTACTTTTATCCCAGTCAACAAAACCATAGCCCTCCTTGCTTCCCTTATCTTCAGCTCAGCTTTCCTCTACCTTTCTCTTCCTCAAATAGGAAATCCTTAGCTTCAACCTTCAGATTTCTTCTCCACCATCCTGCCTCCACGAACCTTCCCTCCATACCTCTCTCTGCCCTTAAAGAATGCCCTAGGATAACCCCCACTCTTACAAATCTCAATTACTTAGCAATAAATTTTCTTCATTTTATATCTTCAAAAAAAAAAAAAAAAACTTGTCCCTTTCAATAAGAAACCTCCACAACCATTTTCCTATGTTCCCAATTCCAAGTTGTATTCCCATTTCACCAAGTGGTCCTTCCTTTCTCCTCCCAATCCCCACAAGAATTCCCTCATAAACTTCTCTACCTACCCAGATAACTTAAACAGAATAAGAAAGGTAGACAAGAAGTTGAAAGGAATAATGTGGTGCTAATACACCTTTAGTTTGCTGATGACATCATGATTTTAGTGAGGATGGCAAGATGGAATGAATTAGGAATGTGAGGAGGGTGGTGAAACTTTTCAAGTGAATTTCCAATTTGAAGATAAATTTGGATAAGAGTTCCTTAGTAGGGATTAACTTAGAGGAAGGGAGGTGGAAGCTTGTGCTAAAATGTTGAGATGCTCTATAGTTGCTTGGCCCTTGAAGCATTTAGGCCTTTCACTTGGAGGGAACCCATGGGAGGATAGCTTTTGGTATCCTATATTTGAGAGGTGTGCTAAGAAGCTAGCACTTGGGAAGCACAGAAAAGGAATTATTTATCCTCGGGAGGCTGTATAACTCTCATTAAATCCACTTTATCCAACCTTCCTGCAAACTACCTTTCTTCTTTTAGAATGTCAATGAGGATAGCTAAGAAGATGGAGAGGGTTATAAGGGATTTTCTTTGGGAACCCGAAGAAAGCAGAAGAGATCACCTAATTAAATGGGATATTGTTTGTAGGTGGAAGATCAAGGAGGGCTGGGGATTGGGACTATTGATATGAAAAATAGAACTTTGTTAGGGAAATGGCCTGTGGAGAATGCCTTTGAAGAGAGAAAGCCTTTGAAGAGAGAAAGCCTTTGGCACAAGGTGTGGTGAGTATTCATGGGCTCATGGCAAATGAATGGGATGTTGGAGTTTTCTCTAGAGTTAGACGAGCATCACCTTGCAAAGCAATACACAAAATTCTTCTAGACTTTCAACAATATCAATGTGATGCCTATTTTGGCAACTTAGACTTGTTTCGGAAAGATACTTGGTTGGAGGAGCCTTCCTTAAAAGAAAGGTTCCCCTTCCTGTTACCAACTCTCCGCCTTTAAGGGGGGAGAAAGTATTAAAATGTGTTGCCCAACTTTCATCTACCCATGAGTGGAATTGGGACTTGGGTTTCATGAGGGGGCTGTGAGGGTTTTGGATTTTCCTGAGGTCATAAACTTTTTGCACCTGCTGGGGGTTTGTGTTTGGATCCTTCTCCTCCTGATTGCAGCATTTGGTTTAACAATCCTTTGGGTAATTTTTCATGTGCTTCCTTTTTAGAGCACTATCTCCTCCCCTCTCTCTTGCTTCCTCCTATTTTCATCTGACCAGTAATAGAATCATTACAGTGACCATTGTAAGCAAAATTACAAACCACACCAACATAGCCTGGCCCCAAAAGTGTCTATATATTACATCACAGCTTAAAACAATTGATCCCTAGCAACCCCTTGCTTGGCCAGTAAACCTAGCAAACCATCTGCACATCTTTTTATCCAAAGGATTGTGGCTTCAACTTCCCTAGCAATGCACTTAATTTCCATGAGAACTTGCCTGTGAGACCACACTCCTTGATTTCCATTTTGCAACCATGAGATTACCAACTTTGAGTCCCCTTCTACCTCAACCCGCTTGAGTCCTAACTGCTTAATTAGTCTCATACCATGCAGCAAAGCCATAATTTCTTCATTTAGAGTCTCCAGTCCCTATTGGTTCTGAGCATAATCCATAATCAACCCATTTCCATCCCTAATTACACCTCCAATTCTAGAGGGGCCTGGATTACCTTGAGAGCTTCCATCAAACACCTTATTGTTACTTGGGGGTATCCAATCTACAATTATTTGATTGCACATTGAACAAGAAGTTGCAACCACTCCCCAATCTCTTACAATGTCAGCCACCATGTACTCCTTGAAGATCTCCATTATTTTATTTTATTTCATTTTTTGATAATTGAATTGTGATTTTAGTACAGGCATCCCAAGGAGAGGCACGAGGTGCAACCTCTCCTTCAAAGAAAATTACAGAAAAAACAGTAGTGAAAAGATTACAAAGCAGCCCAGTATAAGCTTTCCCTATTAGCCCCTTGTTTGGCAAGACAATCGGCCAGCGCATTCACCACCTTTCCATCCAGTATAGGCTATTATTCATGTTCCTAATTAGCCACTTAGCTTTCTTTGGAAGGTCCCTGTAGCACCAAACCACTGGGTCTGAAAAGTGATTGAGAATAGCAGAAATCAAGATTCAAGAAGAGAGAAGAGGAAGAAGAAGGTGGCGGCAGTAAGGGTTCAGAGAGAGATTTTCGAACATAATCTCCTCTTACACCCCTAATCCCATTTCATTAACTTAATTTCAGTAATTTACAAAGAGGCTCTTAGTTGGGCGAATAATTAAAAAGTATATAACATAAGAGAAAAGGCCCAAGTTGAGGCCCATTACAGCAAAGAACATAAAGAAACAAAATAAGAAAACAATCTATGGGCCATTTGGCCCATTTTCTCTACACTCCCCCTCAAGCTGAGCACAGATGTCAATCATGCCAAGCTTGCCAATATCATGCTGAAGTTTATCCTTGGGGATGCCCTTGGTAAGGAAATCAGCTAACTGTCCTTCAGAAGAGATAAAAGGTAGACAAACTTCTCTAGAAGCCAAGCCACTCTTACTCGAATAAAATGTTTGTCAACTTCAATATGTTTGGTTCTGTCATGTTGCACTGGATTGTGAGAAATGTTGATAGCAGCCTGATTATCACAGTATAACATTAATGGCTTATCGTGCTCAATACCCAATTCCTCCATCAAGGATCGAAGCCACAGCAGCTCAGAAACTCCATGAGCCATGGCTCTGTACTCAGCTTCGGCTGAAGATCTGGTAACAACAGTTTCTTGCTTCTCCAAGAAACAATATTACTTGCCATCAAGCTACAGTACCCAGAGGTAGGTCTTCTGTCATCAATATTTCCGGCCCAATCAGCATTTGTGTAGGCTTCAAGTTTCATATGACCATGCTTAGCAAATAGAATTTCCTTTCTAGGAGAACCCTTCAAATAACACAGAATTCGTTCTGCTGCTGCCATGTGAGTGTCCCTGGGAGCATGCATGAGCTGACTAATGCAGCTGATATGCAATGTCTGGTCGAGTAATGCATAGATAGAGTAGTTTCCCAAGTAACCTCTAGAAGACTCCCTTATCTTTCAACAATACTCCATCTGAGGCAGAGAGTTTATGACTCATATCAATAGGAGTAGCAACTGGTCTAGCACCCATCTTCCCTGTTTCAATGAGCAAGTCAAGCACATACTTTCGTTGAGAGATAAGGATCCTATCCTTAGATCGAGCAACTTCTATGCCAAGAAAATATCTCAATTCCCCCAGATCTTTGATCTCAAACTCTGTATGAGGGAAAGATTTAAGATCATTAATCCCTGATACATCATTGCCAGTCACAACTATATCATCAACATACACAATCAGATAAATTGCCAAAGAGCCTCTCCTCTTCACAAAGAGGGTATGATCAGACTGAGTCTATACATAGCCAAAGTTAACAAGGGCAGCCCTAAACATTTCAAACCATACCTTAGGGAACTATTTAAGTCCATAAAGAGATTTCTTTAGCTTGTAGATTTTCCCTTCCATATCTGTGTCATACATCCCTGGAGGAAGAGACATATAGACCTCCTCATGTAACTCTCCATTCAGAAATATTTTTTACATCCATCTAGTAAAGTGGCCAATCTGAATGTGCAGCCAGAGATAGCAGAACCCTCACAAAAGTCATCTTTGCAACTGGAGCAAAGGTCTCCAGATAGTCAATCCCATATGTCTATGTATAACCTTTTGCAACCAGCCTAGCTTTGTACCTCTCAATGGTGCCATCAGCATGATATTCGATGGTGAAAACCAACTTACAGCCTACTAGTTCCTTCCCTTCAGGCAAATCAACCACTTCCCAAGTGTCATTCTTATGCAGGGCATCAATTTCTATTCTCATAGCATCTCTCCATTCTGGAATAGTAAGAGCTTCTGACACAGACCTGGATATTGGGTAAGAAGCAACAGAATAAAGATAACCAAAATATGAAGGAGAGAGCAAACTATAAGAAAGGTGTTTGGAAATGCAATGTGTAGTACACCTTTTTTCCTTTCCAGATAGCAATAGGGACATCAAGGTCTGGGAAGGATGTCTCCAAATGGATTGTATCAGTACCTGTTGTCTCTTCTGTGACTGGAAGTGCAGGAGGCTCATGTGGTGTAGAGGAAATAATCTGCTCACTTCTAGTTCTCTGCTAGTAATACATCCTGGGATTAAAAAGAGGACGAGGAGGTAATGGAGGAGGAATAGGAACAATGGAATGAGAATGAGATGACTGATCCTCCCTTGACTCATTTGAAGGAGGAAGAGGCTCAAAAGAAGACACAACTGGGATAGGAAGGGGGAGAGAAAACAACTGAGACAAATTCTCCCCCATTGAACAATGCCTCTTCCAAGAAGGATCATAAAAAGAAGAAAGCTCATCAAAGGTGACATCCATTGAGACATACCGAGTTCCAGACTTTGGATCAAAACAACAGTAACCCTTTTGTGTGGGGGAATAACCAAGAAAAATGCACTTGTGGGCTTTTGGTTCAAATTTATGTCTCCGGATACTTAGAATGTGTACATGAAAAGTGTAACCAAAGACACAGAGTGGAATAGGAAAAAAGTCCTTGCCCGGATGAAGAAGACTGAAAGGAGACTTAAACCCCAACACTCTGGATGGCATACAGTTGATTAGGTAGGTTGCAGCGAAAACAACATCACCTCAAAATCTTGTAAGGACATGTGAGGCAAATAGGATACTTCTTGCAACTTCAACAATAAGCCAGTTTTTTCTTTCAGCAACTCCATTCTGTTTTGGAGTCCTAACACAGAAACTTTGGTGAATAACCCCCAAATTAGTGAGATAACAGGTTAGGGTTTTCTCAAAATATTCTTTTGCATTGTCGGGTTTGAAAATTTTGATTCTGGTATCAAATTGGGTTAGAACAAATCTATGGAACTGCCTCACAAGTCTGGGAATTTCATCACGGGACTTAATAAAAAATATCCAAGTATATCATGAAAAATCATCAATGAACAAGATAAAATATTTGTAGCCACCCATAAAGGGTAAGTGGTAAGGCCCCCACACATTAGAGTGCACAATATAGAATGGAGAAGATCTTTTATTACTCAAAGGGTAACTGCTTCTACAATGTTTTGACAACTCACAAGACTCACAATGAGGACTTAACAAACTAACTCCCTTAAATAGTTCTAGGAATAAATGACACAATGAAGTAAAAGAAAGATAACTCAAATGAAAATGGCATAACATGACACGACTGACAGACTCTAAAGATGTATCCAAAGGCAGCTTTCCTAGGTTGTCCTTGGCCCTACCCAAGAGTATCCAACAGACATATTCCATTCGCCTCATGGAAGGAAAAAAGGTTACACAGCAGTTCAAAGACTTAGTTAAGCTGCTTACAGATAACAAATTTGTATTTAGTTTGGGTACATAAAGAGCAAAAGGAAGTACCAAAGAGTCTATAGCCTTGATGGTTCCCTTGCTAGAGATAGGAGCAAGAGAACCATCGGCTAGGGTGATTTTATCACGGCCAGGAAGCAAATCATAAAAAATAAATAAGGTGGAAAGACTGGTCATATGGTCAGAAGCACCAAAGTCAATAATCCAAGGGATCCTACGATTACCTGAGATAGTTGCATGATTGGCAGAAGCCCGTATACTTGAATTAGAAAATGCAGAAGAGGTTGAATTTCCCGAAGGGTTGGAAGAAGAGGCCGCACCCTCTAGGTGACTGATCATCATCCTTCCAAACTTCTCATACTTTGCCTTCATAACTGCTAACTGTTCACTAGCAGTCCTCTCTTCAGTTAGGCATCTGTCACTATCTAGACCAGCAACAATATTGGCACTTCTTGCCTTTATATTATCAGACTTCTTTTGAAAACGAAGGGGAAGAAGCTTCGGATGCAGTTTCCAACACTTGTCTTTTGTGTGTTTTGGTTTCTTACAATACTCACAAATAACTTCCTTCTTCCCTGAGCCAACTAGATTTCCTGTAATTCCCTTAGGTTTCAGCCCCATGTTAGCAAAGTGATCATTTAGATCAGCCCCTTGAACCTAGACTAGTCTCCTGCCTTTTTCACTGCTTACCAAGGCATAGGCTTGAGACAATGAAACACTATCCTTGGATAAGATGTTTTGCGTTGTGATGCCATACACAGGATTCAGCCCCTTCAAAAACTCAAACACCTTGTTTCTCTCAACTAGTTTCCTATAGGTTTCAGCATCATTAGTGCTTTCCCAGGCCACAGTTTCCATCAAGTCAATTTCTTGCCAAAGAGATTTCAGTATTGAGAAATAAACAGCCAAAAGCTTCTCCCCCTGCCTTAAATTTTTCACATCACTCCTCAGCTTGTATGCTCTAGCAACATTTAATTTATGGGAATAGGTTTCAGCAACACTGTCCCATATTTCTTTTGCTAAATTCATTCACAAATAGTGTTGATTAATTTGAGGTTGCATTGAGTTCACTAACCATCCAATTACAGTATAATTTTCTTGCATCCATTTTTCATAGGATGGATCATCTTCCGAGGGAGCCTTCTTGCCTCTACTGCAGATATGAATTTTTACTGATTGTAACCATGCTAGACAATTAGTTCCATCTAGCTTCACTGTGGTCACAGCCAGCAGAGAATCAACAGAGGCTCCCGAAACCTGTCCAGATTCAGCAACATGCTTGTTTTCAACTTCTGAAGGGTCCATCTTCTTAAAACACTTCAAAAATAACTTCTAATAACTTCAAATAACAATCAATGAAGACAAAAAAAATATTGTGTTGTGAATCAACCTTTATGCATCCGTACCTGTTAACTACGTCACACCCGGAACCGGGGAGAAACAAAAAAAACTCAGCCGCACCTTGTAGACTTCACAGAACACCGAGCAACTTGAATCAATCTTCGAGATGAAGAACAAGAAGTCTTTCAGTCACTGAGCACCAAGGTCAAACTCCCTATGGGACCAGCAAGTAGATTGCTCTAGTTAATTAGGGTTTCGAGCAACACAATTGATACTGTCAAGGGGACGACAAAGAAAGCCTCCTCTCCAAAAACCACTAACAAATGGGCTGAAAAATATTTCTTTAACTATTCATCCAATTCAGTTCTCCATACACACTGTGTATGAGAAGAAAGAAGAGAAAAGAGAAAAAAGAAGAGCCCGCTCTGATACCAAGAAGAAAAACAGCCTTCTGAAATGAATGGACTGTTCAAAAAGATGCAGAAAAGTGATTGAGAATAACATAAATCAGGATTCAAGAAGAGAGAAGAGGAAGAAGAAGGTGGCAGCAATAAGGGTTCAGAGAGAGATTTTCGAACATAATCTCCTCTTACACCCCTAATCCCATTTCATTAACTTAATTTCAGTAATTTACAGAGAGGCCCTTAGTTGGGTGAATAATTAAAAAGTACATAACATAAGAGAAAAGGCCCAAGTTGAGGCCCATTACAGCAAAAAACATAAAGAAACAAAATAAGAAAATAGTCTATGGGCCATTCGGTCCATCTTCTCTACAAATACCTTGTAGGGATGCTAACAGTTCAGCCCTATTAGAGTCTCCCACACCCATTGGGCCAGAGAATAGAGCTAAGATGTTACAGTCCTTATCTCTCAAGACCCCTCCTATTCCAGAGGGTACTGGGTTACCCTGACTATTTCCATCAAAGTTCATCTTTACACTTCCTTCAAGAGGAGGAACCCAATCTGCAATTACCCTATCTTTCTTGGAAGAGCAAGCTGCTACAGCTGACCAAGTCCTCCAAAGGTCATCAAAGATCTCCATTATTTTCACCCAATGAAAAGCTTTCAAAATAATGCTTTCTATGGTCGCCTCCTTGGATCTGCTGAGTTCTTTGAAAATTCTGTTATTCTTTTCAAACTAATACCCATGGGATAGCTTTCAAATTAATATTTTCTATGATCACTTCCTTGGTTTTTCTGAGTTCTTTGAAAATTTTACTATTCCTTTCTTCCCAAATAGTCCAAATTATTGCAGTTCTCCTGCCTCCTCCTTCCTTGTTAAAGAGATTTGGTACAAACTCATTCCTCCCAAGATTGGGACTTTTTGCGAGAAGTTTATCATGAAAGAATCAATACGATGGATAACCTACAAAAAAAAGGCCTTCTTGGTGGCTTTCTCCTAGTTGGTGTGTTCTTTGCAAGGTTGATAATGAGACTAGTCACCATTTACTAATCTCTTGCTCATTTGTATTTGGGAGTGGTTTTTTCTTTATTTGGATTCAAGTGGAGTGTGATCCAACAATCATTGAAGGTATATTTTGTTAGACAGTATATGCCCTTAGCTTCAATAAGCTTCATGTATATAAACATTTATTTGTAAATGAATAAAGTACATTGTTGTTTCATGTTCATATTGGTATGTTTCTGTGTATTACCCCTTAAACTAAACACTTAAGAGACTCGTGTTAGTTTAGAATGTTCTTATCCATTGGATAGATTTAGGGAGTTTATCCTAATAAGGCTGACACAGGTGTGCTGCCAAGGAGTTGGGGCAGCTTGTCTCAACTGCTAGGGTTAGACCCAAGCACAGGTTGTGGGTGTTTATCAAAACCACTGAACCCGGACCAATTTTCAGTTATGCCCTAGACCTTGGAGATAGGTGGGCAAAACTGTAAAGTTACACATAACCCAAGATTTGATTATGGTACTACACTAGGTGTTGGACTGGGTTGTCTTTGATATGCCAACCAGTGAGATCTATTAAGGGTCAAATACCTGGGTATGTTGGGGTAGTGTAAGAATTCATCTGAGTGGGTGATCATAGTGATAGGATCGGCCCCTTTGTCGGACGAAGTGAATATTAGGGTTTACACTTTCTTTGATGGAAACCTAAACTGTCGGCAGTGAATTTCACCTATGTTTGAATTTTGGTTTTGCAAAAATATTTATATGTTATGTATACTACTATTTTATGAAAAAGGTTTGCAAAAGGTTTTAATCTTGGGATCCATCCGAGCAGAGAACGTGGCACTACACCTTGCAGCTAGGGGAGAGGTCCTTCCTTGTTGGGCAATGTTTTGATCATTATGGGCCGAGAAGTTAAGTGTAAGAGACCATTACAGGGCTGGTTACCTAATGGGCTTTATCTAACATGAGTTCATTATCCTTGGGTCTTCATAGGGTGGTTGAATCTAAGGATCATTTAGGTGTAAATGTTGGGCTCGAATTAGACTAATGCTAATTAGGTCAAGGATTCACTGCCCTGTGCAGTGAATTCGGCCTAGCCTCTTTCAAGGATAGGGCCGGACCCATATGGACTTGTGTGAGATCATTGTGGGGTCCCACACCATACAATATCAAGCCTAAAGTGGCCATGTAACATCTTGAGTTGTGAGCCTTTGAAGTAAATGGGTCTATGGCCCATAATTAATAAGATTAAGTAAGCTGTCACATGACAATGCTCTAGGTCGAATCTGGGTTTGGAAATGGGTATGGAGCACCCATCCACTTAAGAGGATAAGGTTTATCTCTTAATAGAGTCTAGATCCAAATTAGATTTGGATAATCTCCTATTTTGATTAGGAGAGCGCTCCATAAGGAGATAAAAGAAGAAGAGGGTGAACCAGACTAGAACACCACTCTCTCTTGTTCTCTTTTCTTCTCTTTTGTCTTCCAAAAACCCTATCACAACCTAGGCTTTCTAGAATTGATTTTTAATCAGTTTTTCTTTTATTTTTTACAAGAAAAACATTGAAGAAAATCAGGCTCACTTATCCTCATTCGATTCAAGCAAGTTGGATCACAGTTTTGCTAAAAATAGTGTTTCTAAACCAACTTCACCTACACACTACACCATCTTCAGTGGAGGCTGGTTTTAGGACTGATTTGGGCGTGAACTTCCACCTTGTGATCTGCACTTGTGGTATCCGTATCAGGTATAATTTCCCCTTTTGATTTGGTTTCAAATCTAGTCTAGTTTAGTGCGAGATCGATCCGGAAAATTCAGTTTTCAAATTCACTAGAAAATCAGTTCCTACAAGGGTTAGAAAAAAATTTGAAATTTCACCCAGCCATCTAGCATGGTTCGGCCATCCATATGATGGATTCTAAACCCTTCCAACATTTTTTCCCTTTAATCCTTCAAATGTCCGAAGAAAAGAAGAATGGTGTTGTGGAGGCAATTGTGTGGACAATTTGGGAGGAAAGGAATGCCAGATTCAAGGAGAAAGAAAGATCCTGGAGGGTTGCCATTGAATTCATCACTGTTAAGGTGGCATTGGATCAAATCACTGGAACTTTTTTATCCTTTCTTTACAAAGGCATAGTAAGGAATGGATCACAACACAAAAGAAAGAAAAAAAAATCACAAGAGTGGGACACCACTGAAGGAGGGCTTCATCAAGCCAAACTTTGATGAGGGCAGAATGTGGAATTCAGGACCTTTTCTTGAGAAGAGGTAAAGTATCAATTCACTAAAATAGAGGAACAGTAAAATTGGGACCTTAAGGGATAGGAGGTGTGTTCATAGATGAAAAGGGAAAAATAAGGGCCTTGTTTTCAGGACCAATAGGGGAAGGCAACTCTCTAAGAGCCTAAATTTTGGCTGTGATACATGGGGTACAAAAGGCACATAAAATGAAGATCAAGAAGCTAGTGATTAAGAGTGTCACTAAGGTGGTGGTCAGCTGGTTACAGAAGAAGGAGGATGTTCTATGGCTCTATAGAAATTGTTAGCGTAGGGGTATTTCTGTCTTTATACTTAGATTAAGGTTGTTGATCTGTAATATTGTGTTAGAACCAATGCTCCTTACTTAAACAAGGGCACATATGTATTTTCCATTAATTTTAATAATAAAAGCACATGTCTGGCTGAATGGGAGTTATGTTCTTTGACTTCCAGTTCGAACCAGATTTTCTTCTTTTCTCTCTCTCTCTCTCTTTCTTCCAGCTTTCTACCTCTCTCTACGTGACTGATCTCAGACAAACAGAACTCCAAGGCAGGCCGAATCATAACATGGTATCAAAGCCACTTGAATCTGCCTAGATTTCTATTCTATGCGCACCCTATCTAGGGTTTCTCTTGATTTTCCTGCATTCAACTGGAGATAAGGGAAAGGGCTGAAAAGGAGTGATCGCCCTCTCCCCTTGGAGGTTTCTATGCCTCTAGTCGTGTCTTGTGTGGTCGGTTGTTGTGGTTTCTAAGATCGCCCTCCCCTAATCAATGAAGAGAAGAGGGTCGATCTGTGTGGTGCAGTGGCTGTCTTGTGTGGACTGATTTTCTGCTCGTGTGGTTGTTCCTTCAGTGATGAGGTAAGAGATTTCTGTGCATGATTTCTGTTGTGGATCAAATAGGAAGTATGTTTCAGATCATATGTTGGGGTTTCAGACAGTAGTGTGCTAGGGTTTATGCTGTTTTGGTGAGATTTCAGGTAGCCGTAGGAGTAGGGTTTGTGGTGTAAAGAGTACACTTTTCGGCAACAACAAGTGCTGAAATCAGTGTGACGAGTGTGATCTAGTCATGTGCAGTGTGCAGAATTCAGTGGTAATAGAATTCAGCAAGTGTGCAGAATCGGTGATAACAGAATGGGAGATAACAGTGATTGTAAACCTAATGTGATGGTGCCTACAAACTACCTGAATGTTCAGATGACCTCCATTAAACTAAATAGAGAGAATTATGTGCCTTGGGCTAAATCCGTCGAAGTCTTTCTGAAGGTAAAGAAGAAGGTAAAACATATAAGAGAGGAGAAACCCTCCACTGACTTTCACGAGTATGAAGACTGGGAGCAAGAGGATGATCAGATCATCACATGGTTATGGAATAGTATGGAACCCAGGATTAGTGTAAACTTCATGTTTCTTGACACTGCCAAAGATGTGTGGGACCATGCGAAGAAATTGTATTTGGGTTAGGACAATACAACCAGAGTGTATCAGCTGTATCAGGAGTACTTTAATCTGCAACAGGGCAATCAAAGTCTTAAGGAGTACTATGCCAGTATGAGAAACATACGTAATGAGTTGAATGTCTATCACCCTCTCACTTCTGATGTCAAGATTCAGCAACAACAGAGAGAACAACTTGATGTGACTAGATTTTTGGTGGGACTGAAATCTGAATATGAACTAGTACGGGCTCAGATACTAGGAGGATCAACTCTCCCCTCTTTAGAAGAGGTATTTGCTCGACTCCGGAGGACTTCTATCGAATGTACTGAGAACTCTAATATCTCAGATAGATCTGCCCTTGTTGTGTCGAGAGGCCGTGGTGCTAGAGGTGGATCTCGGGGAGCTCAGTCTGGCCGTGGTGGTAGTAGTGGTCCGGTGTATGGCCGAAGTGGCAATGGTGGGCCTACTTATAATCGTGGTGGTGGTCGTACTGGAGGCAGAGATTCAAGGGGAGTCCATGGTAGAGGACGTGGCTCAGGCCTGAGGAGGTGCACTCATTGTGGTATGGATGGGCATACCATTAACTATTGTTATGATCTACATGGTTCATCCTCAACCTGGGCCAATCACGCCATGACTAATGACACCAGATAACTTTAGACAGGAGAATCATTCATCTGATCAGATAACTCCTACATCCACAGATGGTCCCGTGAAGAAAATGGTGAGTGTTCCCCGTGATGAATATAAGAGGTTTATCCAATCACAGCAGACCACGGCAATTTTCGCTCACTCAGGTATGGCTTGTTTGGCATCCACACCCAATCCCTAGATCATTGACTCTGGAGCCTCCGATCACATGACTGGAACTCCAGGTGTGTTTTCTTCCCTATCTCATTGCTCAACATCACAATCTGTCACCCTTGCTAATGGTTCCACATCCTCAATTTGGGGTGTTGGTAATGTTGACCTAGACCCTGTATTCCTCTCTTCAGTTTTGTATGTTCCTAAATTGCCTTTTAATCTTATGTCTATTAGTAAACTGACCAAATCACTTAACTGCTCCATTACTTTTTATCCCTCTATGTGTGTTTTTCAGGATCTCAAGACGGGGATGAAGATTGGTGGAGGGCATGAAGCTGGTGGGCTGTATTATCTTGACGGTGGTGGAAGAACTTCAACAACTCTCCAGTCATCCCTTTATCCTCTCCAGTGGCACTGCCGATTTGGTCATCCGTCGCTAAAAGTCTTGAAGTCGTTAGTTTCATCTTTGAGTCAACTTTCTATTTTGGATTGTGAGTCGTGTCAGTTTGGGAAACACCATCGTGTTCCCTTTAGTTCTAGGGTTGATAACCGTGTGTCGAGTCCTTTTTCTTTGATTAACTCCAATGTTTGGGGTCCTTATAAAGTGATGTCATATAATGGATATAGATATTTTGTCATTTTTGTAGATGACTTTTCAAGGATGACGTGGCTCTATCTAATGAAAGAAATAAGTGAATTGTTTACCATTTTTCAGAAATTTTATGCTGAGATTCGTAATCAATTTGGTATTCACATTAAAGTTTTCCGTTCTGATAATGGTCGTGAATATTTATCCTCATCATTTCAAGAATACCTGGACCAACACAGCATTATACATCAGACCTCATGTACCTACACCCCACAACAAAACGGGGTGGCTGAGAGAAAGAATCGCCATCTCTTGGAAACAGCACAATACCTCATGCATCACATGAATGTTCCCAAACCCTTTTGGAGTGATGCGGTGCTTACCTCTTGCTTTCTGATTAATCGGATGCCCACGTTCATCCTTGATGGTCATTCTCCGTTTATGATCTTGTCCCTAAGGATGTCCAGGAAGCCCTTGCCTCTCCAGGGTGGTGTCGTGCAATGGAAGAAGAACTTTCAGCCCTTCATCATAATCATACTTGGGACCTCACCGTTCTTCCTCCTAGAAAGCAAGTTGTTGGTTGTAAATGGGTTTATACAGTTAAGTATCTGCCTGATGGTAGTGTTGAACGCCTGAAAGCGCGATTGGTTGCAAAAGGGTACTCCCAAACCTATGGTATTGACTACACAGAGACCTTCTCACCAGTTGCTAAGATAGGGTCAGTTCGTGTTGTGATCTCTCTTGCAGCTATGTATGATTGGCCGCTATATCAGCTTGATATCAAGAATGCCTTTTTGCATGGTGACTTACTCGAGGAGGTCTACATGGAGCAACCTCCAGGGTTTGTTGCTCAAGGGGAGGATGGTAAGGTGTGCAGACTAAGGAAGGCTATATATGGGCTTAAACAGTCTCCTCGAGCATGGTTTGGTAGGTTCAGTGAGGTAGTAAAGAAGTTTGGTATGAAATAGTGCCAAGTTGATCATTTTGTATTCAGTCATGACTCTCCGGGAGGAAAAATACTGTTGGTGGTGTATGTAGATGATATTGTTATTACCGGGAATGATAACATGGGTATTGACAGGCTGGAGACTTATCTACAGGATCATTTTCAGACAAAGAATCTTGGCAAACTGAAATATTTCTTGGGGATAGAGGTAGCAAGATCTAAGTATGGTATTAATCTGTGCCAGAGGAAATATGTGCTTGATTTGCTGGAAGAAACAGGCTTGTTGGGTGCTAAACCAACTGAAACACCTATGGACACAAATACTAGGCTAAGCAGTGATATGGGTGAAGTGTTTGAAGACCCTAGCAGATATCGACGACTTGTAGGTAAACTGAACTACCTAACCATTACTAGGCCAGACATCTCATTTGCGGTTAGTGTGGTGAGTCAGTTCATGCAGAAACCTCTGATTCCTCATTGGAGTGCAGTTCTGAGAATTGTGAGGTATTTAAAAGAGGGTCCAGGTCGCGATTTGATATACAAAAGTGGCGGAAAACTTGAAATAGAAGGGTATTGTGATGCTGACTGGGCCGGTTCTATGTTTAATAGGCAGTCTACTATAGGCTATTGCACTTTCCTGGGAGGTAACCTGGTGACATGGAAAAGTAAGAAGCAGACAGTCGTGGCAAGAAGTAGTGCAGATGCAGAATATAGGGCTATGGTGCATACTGCTTGTGAATTAGTGTGGCTAAGGAACCTTCTACAGGAAGTAGGGTACAACATCAATACTCCAATGAAGTTCTATTGTGACAATCAGGCTGCAGTTCATATTTCTTCTAATCCGGTGTTTCATGAAAGAACCAAGCACATTGAGGTTGACTATCACTTTGTGAGGGAGAAGGTGCTAAATGGAAAGCTAGACACTGCATATGTTAATACAGGAAACCAGTGGGCAAACTTATTTACAAAAGGCTTGAGTCGGGGAAGAGTGGACTACATATGTAACTATTATATACTCCTAGCTTGAGGGGGAGTGTTAGCGTAGGGGTATTTCTGTCTTTATACTTAGATTAAGGTTGCTGATCTGTAATATTGTGTTAGAACCAGTGCTCCTTACTTAAATAAGGGCACATATTTAATTTTAATAATAAAAGCACATGTCTGGCCGAATGGGAGTTATGTTCTTTGACTTCCAGTTCGAACCAGATTTTCTTCTTTTCTCTCTCTCTCTCTTTCTTCCACCTTTCTACCTCTCTCTACGTGACTGATCTCAGACAAACAGAACTCCAAGGTAGGCCGAATCATAACAGAAATGAAATAAAAAAGTCCAAGTGGCTAACAGTAGGGATGCATGTGCAAGTGTAATGGGTACAGAGATCAGCCAACTCTTTCGCTGATGTATTGGCAAGACAAAGGGTGGGCAAGAATCAATTAGGCTGAATTTGTAATGTTATTTTTCATGGATTTGAGAAACATTTTGTTCTCTAATTGATGTATAACACATTGTACACATTATTGTTTTTAGTGATTATAAATTTCAGTTATTTATCAGAAAAAAAGGAGATATGGGATGAGACCATTAGAGGACAATGGAGATGGTGACGAAGAGGGAGGAGATGGAGAAAGTGGTGAATAAGGAGGTTGAAGTGAGAAAAACATTGAGATTATTCTTTTTTGGGTGGGAAAGAGTTTGCAAAGAAGGCTTTTCAAGAGCCAGAAAACAAAGAAAAAGAGAAACAACAATATGAAAACATTATTGAAAAAGATAAGGGTCGAGACAACTTTATTGAAGAGGACAGTTTAGGTTCTATCAGGGAGAGAAAGAAGAGGGGAGTAACAGAGGGAGGAGAAAGGAGATAGTGAAATATGATCATGAAATCACAAGGGCTTTCTTTGAGTGATAGATCTGAGGACAAAGACCAGAGGAAGGTTGAGAAATTTTCTAATGCTGTAAGACACTTTAAATGTCAGAGAAATCAAAGAGCTATCAAAGTTTTGAAAGTATTTTTCAGGCTGAGAGGGGTTTATTTGAGGCTGGTCCTCATAAGAAGGTGAAGAAGATAAAGAAGGTTAATAAGAGGAGGATAGTGTTGGATTCTAATTAAGCCAATAAAGGAGGCTCAGTGGATAAAGAGATGATTGGCAATGATATGGAGTCCAGTTTCCGTCATTAGTGTCTTAGTTGTATGAGAGTTGGATTGGGGTTACTGATTCTGAGAATAGTATGTAGATTGTTAGGTGAGTGAAAGGTTGGAACCGAAGATTGGGAGTGGATGAGGTTGCTGCTACCTTTGATACTGATTGGTGACGAAAGGAGGTTCTATTTTGGTTTGGAGTTATTTTGCCCTCTGGGGTGGGTGTACTGATTTTCTATTTGTTTGAGCAGATGTTGGGTCTTTGTTATTGCGTGGTGTTACTTTCTCTTTCCGGTGATTCTTTATCACCTTCTCTTGTACTTTTTTTTTATTTAATAAATTCTATTTTACTATAAAAAAATAATAGAAGTAATATCAAGAAAATTAGAAGAGAGGGACCAGGGGGGCATCACCCCCATCCCACCAAACTTCTCTTCCTTGATCTGCCACTGCAATTCCCACTAGTTTGTTGCTGTCCTGCGCCTGCCGAACTGCTCCGTAGACTAGGTGCTTAAATATCCAAAAAAAAAAAAAAAATCGAAACATCAAAAATCAAACAAAACATGTCCTTCCCCTGGTGAAATTGAGTTGTTGACTTGCTGGAATAGTTCTGTGCTTAATTGCATGTAGAGATCAGAAATAGTAACAGTAGTGCCCTATTGATTTTTGCCTCTCATTATCATTTGCGAATCTTCAAGCTCATTCACCCTAAAGGCCTAAACCATTAAGAATGATAAACCCAGCAAGTGGATATTAAGAACCTAAAAAGGAGAAAAGGCTGAAAGATTGAAAGTAAACTAAACTAAACGATTCAAGTAGTAACATATGCAACTTCAGAATCTATATCCTTTATTATTTATGGGTTTCTGGAAGGCTATAGACACCAAAACCATTAACAAATAGAAGCCCAGACTGGGTTTTCAGAACCCATAAAGGAATTAATAAACGTGTAATATAAAGTTCAAAACCATAAAAATCGTAAAATCAGTCCAGTTTAGCTAAATTATTGCCCATTTTAACATTTGGGCCTCTGATACCGAACATCTAATAACAGAGAGAATAACACTGAAAAGCAGAAACCGAACTAAACTGACCTCCCAGACCAGCATGGCATCTTGATTTGTGCCTTTCTTCCCCTGCTGCGTATACAAGCACGCTATATCGCTGGAGCCATTCAAGAACATCCTCCCGGGAATTCTATGGAGCTCCTGCTCTGCTGCTGATGACGCAAAGGAGCTAGAACTCTTAAATGCATCCTTGTTTCTACTGCTGCTGTTCTTCTTCTTCTTCTTTCTTATCTTACTCTGATTGTAGTCCATAGAGTCTACTGACCCCTCTAACAATGAATAACACGAACCCATTCAACGCCAATGACAAAACAAATGAAATCAAATCAAAGATCCGGAAAACAAAAGGGGGAGAGAGAGAGAGAGAGGGAGAACAAAAGAGATCGAATTGGTCAAGAAAACAGAAGGATCGAATGGAGGTTGCTTAAATGTGTTATTCTTGGGTTTTCCTTGCATTAATTACTTCGCATACGAAGAAAGAACAAAATGGATGGTTTTATACAAAGGAAATCAAGGAGCCGAAAACTATTACAAATGTATTTCTCCGCAAAGTGGGGGAGATGGAAAGATATACAGCTTTTGTTGTTGGAACTTTGGAAAATGATAATAGTAAATCTTTCTTCACTTTTTTTTTTTACTTTCTTTTAAGGATGATCGAATGGATTTTCCTTTTTTTTTTTTTTTTACTCCACTGTTACATAGAATATCAAAAACAGTTATCCATTCAGCACACGAGCTTCCCAAAAAGCTAATATCGTGGATTATATACGTGAGGACGAGCTAACCCGTAGAAACTATGTACCTGCTCATTTTTTTGGTATTATAATACATACGAAGGGTCCATTTGGTTAGTGGTCAGGATTGAAATAGGAATTACTAGGAACTAGAATCAGAATCACTTATTTGGTTTAGATAAGAATTGGAATTGGAAGTTGAAATTAAAATTGATCAAGCTTTTCAGTTTTGCCCTTATTTACAGTGATAATGGAAAAGATTTGGAGGAAGAAGAAGAAGAAGGGCAGGTTTCAGGCTTTATTCAGTTGTTGTCACAATGGTAACATGAGATTTAGAAGAAGAAAAAGAAAGAAGATGGATTCTGGTAAGGGGGTCAATGGACCAGTTTTGGATTGGACCCTCCCATCCAGTCCAAAATTAATTTAGACGGAACAACAAGATATATTGGATTAGACCAATCCAGTCCAAAATATTTATTAGATTGGATTGGACCTGGTCGGTCTGTAACAAATTGATATTGGATTGGGTTGGATTAAGCCAATATCTAATCCATTGATATAAGGTAAAAATATATGTGCCAATAGACTAGGTTTGGGTTGAAACCAATCTAAATCAAAATGAATTTGAACAGATTGGACAGTCCAGACATTGAATTGGACTGGTCCAAAACATTTATTGGATTGAATTGGACCTGATCCATTTATAATGAACTCACATTGAAGTAGATCAGATTGGACCAAATCCAGTCCAATTGACACCCCTAGATTCCGGGCTCTAGTTGACTGGACAAAGATTTTGAGGAAGAGGGGAACAAAGAAGAAATGAGAGGGAAGGAAAAAAAGAGGGTCTGCTAATACTGATCTCCAACAGTGTTAATGGCAGCGGCAGCGATAAAAGGGAGGAGGAAGAGGGAGAGAGAAAATGAAGAATAAAAGAAGGACGACCGACTGGTGACCAATCTTACTTCGTCGAAGATGGTGGTCAAAAATATAAAAATAGGAAGACAGAATGAGAATCACATTTCTACGGGGTTAGAACAGCCATTCTCCCATATGGGGAAATCTCATTTCACCAAGAATGGGAATGGGTCCGACCAATGAAATAGCTTGAATTGAAATAGCCTATTTCCAATTTGACCCTAATAAATTGGGGGTAGGTTTGATGTTTTAATAAGGGACACGTAAGGCCCACAAGCCACATACAAGGAGAGTAAAATTGTAGACTCCAAAAGTCCCATCCGAAAGTAAGGTGCAAGTAAGGCCCATGATCCCCTTGAATATAGCCCGCATGATGGGTTTTACACACACATACACACTAGCCAAACCCAAACCCAAACCAAAAAAATTTATTCTTGCAATTTTAAGGGTCAACCTCATTTTAACAAAAGAATAGGTGATGCTTTGAACAACTTGACCTAACCCAAACCTAATTTATTATTCTTGTACATTAGGTATGCTTTATGTATTAATTTATATATGCTTTATATAGATAAATTGATAGATAGATAGATATGATTATGGATATGGTGTACTAGTGAGGTGAATCCAATGAATAAGAATTTGAAAGATTTTTATAGAAAAAGATTTTATCAATTGATAATGAAGCGTTTAGAAATTTTTTTTAAGATAAAGTCAGAAAGACAGGAAAGGCTCATTATTCCTCGTCTACAAATATCCAAATTTTGATGCCTAAGACCCCATAGATAGTTCGAACCGGATAGGAACAATAATCAATTTTAGCTCGAATGGTTTGTAGGGGAACTCTACCTTCTCTGATCCATTCGACACGTGCAATTTCTTTTCCGTCGATACGCCCTACGATTTGTATTTGAATTCCTTTTGTATCTGCTTGTTCAGTTAGTTCAATAGCCTTTTTCATTGCCTTTCGAAATGAAACTCGATTATTTAATTGTCCGGTTATAAATTCTGCAAGAATATTTTACCCCGAGCACACGCAATGGAGCCGTAGACAGTCAAGTGAAAAGAAGCACATTTGAAAACCATGCTACATATTTGCATTTGTACTCCTTCCAAACTCAGCCAAAAGAAGCACATTTGGTGGGGTCTTTAGTTGCAGCTCTCTAAGCCAACCACTCACCTTACAAGTGACAGATTGAGTGGAGAAATGTTATCCATCCATTTGTCTATTACACCTCTCTTTCCGAACTTCTTAGGCAACAAAGACGGGAATGAGTTTTAAAATCTGGCTGACCTGAGAATTTGAGTACCTTTAACACTGTATCCAGTGCAATAGCCGTGCTTTGAATGATTGGTTATGTGGCATTGAATATTACAAAGAGAGATGAAGTATGCCCAGATTTTAGAAGCCAAGACACTGAATGAGCAAATGATCTGTAGTTTCAAGATGCCTAACACCACAACAATTGTATGTGGAGAAGAAGCTAATTGGACCCCCACCCTCTCCTTAAACTATCATCAATAGGAACGCTCCTACGAAGAACTTACCAAATGTAGAAAGAGATTTTTGGAGGAATAAGTGGATTATAGATCCATTTTGCTAGTTCATATTTTGGAGATTTATGATGGGTTTGATTATGATATATGAAAAAGATACAATATCTGAAAAACTTTTGATCAATCAACTATAATTATAAACGTAGTAGCCAATCAGGTGTTATTTATCAAAATTCATGGGTGGCTTTTGATTGGTCAAAACTCTTCCCATACCATATATTTTCTGCATCATAGATTTTCCGATTTATAATTTATCCTTTAGAATGCCATGTGGATTTTTGGTTATGAATTTTCCATGAACATCTAGAGTCTAGATGAAGACCTTCATCAAACCAATTGTCAAGCCAAAAGAAAATTTGCCCTTGCTGAATATGCCAAATAGGCATAAATTTAAGTTGTTGAAGGAGCAAATAAACATATTTATAAGTTGTTGGAGTTAACATTAGTTCTTCAAGTTCTTGAACAAGACCCTCCATTAATGAAATAATGGTGTTGATTCATTAGGAATTTTGCCTCCAAATATTTTGACCAAAGAGAATTTGAGTTCAAAACCTGCCACAAACTTTTGATGCAGAAAACAGTGTTCAAATCTTTTAGGCTGCGTTTGTTTTTTGTGTAAAACTCTACACAAAGTCCGTAATTTTATGCATTTGTTTTCAGTGTAAGGTTTACATCGAAAACACATGGGTTGACTTTTTCATCGATAATCGATGTACATTTACATTGATTATCTCATAAAACAAATTCGAACGGTCTACTAAAATTTTAAACCCATCGATTGAGTTTTACAGCGATGAATTTTCCACCGATAACAAACACAGCCTTGGGCTTCTAATGCCAAATCCACATTCTTCAAAAGATTTACTTTTTATTTGAAGCCTAAAAGCAAATCCATTCAACATATTCAAAGTTATATCTCATCTGAGGCCATCTGTATTGAACACTGATTGTTCATCCTGATAGATAGCCCAAACCAGTGTGCATGATTTTGTCTCCAACCAATCCAGTCTCCTCAGCAGAAATCAAAGTTCTCACAGAGTTTGGAGTGAGGGACCAGGTCATTGAACAATTGTGTAAATGGCAAACATAGGTAGCCTATGAGGCCATGAGCGTAAATGGCAAACATAGCTAGCCTATGAGGCTATGAGCCAACCCATTACAAGTGTAAGATGTGTGAGTGAGTGCATAGAGGAAGTAAATTTTGCCATCACACTGCGACACTGTGGAATAGTGTGATGCCACCTTACACTGTGTGAGTGCATAAAGGGTCATGATCAGCAGATATGGCTTTAAGTACAGCTTTAGCATCCGTCTCAATTATAATTGAGGCCAACGACAATAACTTAGCCAGGTGCAAGCCTTCCATTATAGCAGCCACTTCTGTAATGACTGGTGTAGGCTCTTCTCAATATAAACCGCCCTTCCTATGTGGCAATAACCAGCAAGGATCACAAACAAAATATACAAAGAAAAAAAAATAGAGAAAAAAATGTTTTATGAGAAAACAGCAAAATTTACTCCATTTATTAGCAATGTCTCAATCTTCTTCACAACTAGCAAATAAATACTCCACTAGCAAACCAAACAAGTGTAAGGTGGCATTCGGTAAATCTGAAGTCTGAAAGCAAAAATAAAAAATAAAAAAATCCTCCGAAAATGCTCTGAAAGCATTTAGTGGAAAATTTGCTTTTTCGTTTTTGCAGACATTTGAATATAGTGGAGTTGTTCGGTAATATGGATGTTGTAACATCTAAAAATTGTGCATTTACAAATTTACCCCTTAAGTTTTTTTAAACAAAGATAGATGAAAATGACTAAGATAATAAAATATTAAAGAAATAATAAATAAGGCTAATAAATAATATTTAAAAGAGTAATAAAAAGATCAATATTATAAAAATAATAAAAATGAAAAAAAAAGACTATAAGATATTATCAAAAATAATATCAAAGTGTAAAATATAATGATATCAATAAAAATTAATATTATCAAATGTAATGTAAAATAAAAATTTTATGGCTTTTGCCTTTATTATTTAAAAAGCATAGAATACCAAAACAATTCTTAACTAATACATACAAAATATTAAATATACTATTAAGGATGATTTAATATTGCAACTATTTCAATTAAATAATTAAATATTGTAAAATAAACACAAAATATCAACCAACAAATGAAAATAATAAAAAAATTTAAAATAGTAAAATGAATTAATAAATAAATCATCTTAATATTTGAATTTTGGAGAAAGAGAAAAAAGGGAAATGTAAATGCAAAAACTTCAAATAGGGTCAAATCTCTAGTCATCAACGTGAAAATGAAAAAACAGGAGATGGGTAGATCAATAATTTTTTATTAATTTTTAAAAGGGGCACACATAGGGGGCATTCTTTTTTTTGGATTTAGAAAGGGGGGAAAGTTGGTTAATGGGATTTGGATTTTGGTTCCCATTGACCAAGAATCCCATGTTCTTTTTTAGATTTTTGTGGGGACCAGGAAAAGTTTATTTTCCTTGGTACCACTTACCTTGGTAAATAACTTTCCTACCTAGGGGTAAAGTTGCCAACACTTGAATGGGACAAAAATGTCCCTTTTAATAATAGATTTTTATGGCTCAAATGGTCATGTACCTTATTTACTTGGGGAATAAAAGAACATGGGTAAATGCACTTACCCGAGTAAGTGTAAGTGTTTCTCAGGAAAAACTTACCCGGGTAATTGCATTTACCCAGGTAATTGCATTTACCCAGGTAAGTAACTTAGGCTCAGTTTGGATAGAGTGCAAATACAAATATGTACAGTGCAAATACATACAAAATAATACAAAATACAAGATGTTGCACTCTACATATTTTAATTTGCACTCCTTCCAAACTGAGCCTTACCAAAAAGTGAACGGGGCTTTAAGAGAGAATTTTTTCCCTCAAAAATGTTATGTTTTCATTTTCACAAGGGCACACCCACTCTTTTTCGCGAGCAGTAGCGATAAGAGCAGCGTTGTTGCTCCTTCTCCCTATCTTCCATCTCTCCTCCTGTTTCCCTTCTTTTTCATTATCTCTTTCTCCTTTTTATTCATTTTCTTTTTTTAATTTTCCTGATCTAAAAGTTGGTTCCTTCTCCAAAAGTTAGTGATCCTGTTCGTTGACTCCTCTATTCACCGTAGTGAAGAAGAAGAAGAAGAAGAAGAAGAAGAAGAAGAAGAGTTAGTGATCTGGTTGGTTGGTGATACAGAGAATTCTATAACTATCTCAACTTGTTTCCAACTTCTACAGCAAATTGTGATTGAATATTCCTATTGAAAAAACAGAATTGAAATCCCAATTCAATCTTGCAAGGAAAAACGCAAAGGAAAAGCTAGTGGTAGAGAAGTTCAGATTTGAAAAAAAATATATCAAAAGAAATTGAAGCTCTTGATTGATCTCTACTTTTTCCGATCATTGCAAAAGAGGGGTAGTGTTGTTGAGAAGATCATCATCATTGACTTCTGTGACATCTCCAAAGCCATCATCACCACAATCGTAGACCGACCTGACCAATCCAAGTTGGTCTTTCAAGTACCGTTACCTTACTCTCCTTAACCAGATCTTTGGACCGACCCTCTTCGCATCACCGTAGTACATTCCCGTCACCATCCTCATATCAATTGCTATGCCTCTTCTCGTCAAGCAAAAAGGGGGAGCTGAGAAGAAGGAATATAAAGGCCTCGTTCACCTTTTGGTAAGTTACTTACCCGGGTAAATGCAATTACCTAGGTAAGTTTTTTCTGGGAAACACTTACCCGGGTAAGTGCATTTATCCATGTTCTTTTATTTCTCAAGTAAATAAGGTAATGACCATTTTAGTCATAAAAATCCATTATTAAAAGGGGCATTTTTGTCCTATTCAAGTGTTAGCAACTTTCCTCCTAGGTGGGAAAGTTATTTACCCACCTAGGAGCTAGTAAGTGATACCCGGGAAAATAAACTTTCCCTGGTCCCCATATTAATTTAAAAAATGAACATGGGATTCTTGGTCAATGGGATTCCCATTGACCAACTTCCCCCTCTCAAAATCCAAAAAAAGAACGCCCCCAAAAAGTTTCCTTTCTCCATCCTGATATTGAGAATAGTCGGTGATCTGGCCCGTCGACTCCTCTGTTCACTATTGTGAAGGAGAGAAGACTGTCTTTTGAGAGAGAGAGAGAGAGAGGCATAGATAAAATCAGCATTTCGTCTGCAACCTCCAGATGCACTTGGAGGTAGAATGATTCGGAGGTATTTTTAGTGTTCAAACAAGCAGTTTAGAGGTGCATCCGAATGACCTCTGACCTTCGAAAAAGCAATATTTTTGGTGTTTGGAGGTCAATTCAACACTATCAAATGCCACCTAAGTGTGGTTTAATAAAAAATTTTTGGTGGCCAAAAATCAAAGGGACTAGGCTGAGAAGTTATCCGAGACACTCTGGGCTTATCACACAATGATTAGGAAGAGTACACAGTCAACTCCGTATTCCTTATTCTATGGCCAAGAAGCATTCTTACCAACTGCTTAGTGACAAACTAGAATGTATAGAAGAAGCCAGGGAGAAATCACTACAAAAATAAGTAAAATACAAACAACTCATGGCCTCTAACTTCAAAAAATTGGTAAAGCCTTGCAAATTCAAAGAAGGGGACAAGGTGTCGAAGACAGCGCTACATGTGCAACAAAGGAAATCAGCTGGCAAATTCACTCCTAATTGGGTCAGACCGTACATTGTCAAGGAAGCATACCCGACCTGATACTATGTATTGAGAGAGACAAACACAAATGAATAGGACAAACAGTTAATGAACATTGGCTGAAATTGTACAATGAATGATAATGATATTTGTATTTGATAGGTATATGTCAATAAGAATCCCTTTTTAGTTTCAAACACATGTGTCTATTATGTTTCGTTTTAGCAATTATTTAATTCTTGTATGCTAATTAAACGATTTTCACTATGGATTATATTGATTTACTAACTGTGTTATGCGATTAAACCAATAGTGCAACGACATACCCTGGCAACCCCAAGTGTGATGACATACCCTAGCAACCCCAGAAAGGCCTTGGCAACCCCAAGTGTGAAGACATACCTTGACAACCCTAGGGAAGGCCTTGGCAACCTCAAGTGTGATGACATACCCTGGCATCCCCAAGTGTAATGACATACCCAGGCAATCCCAAGTGCGATGATATACCCTGGCAACCCAAGGAAGGCCCATACCCTAGTAGTGATTATACATACCCTGGCAATCCAAGGAAGGCCTTGGTAACCTCGTAAGCGATCTTATGAAGCCCTGGAAGCCCCGAGCACAATTTCAAGTCACCCTGGCAACCCCAAGGAGACCTTGGCAATCCCAAGTGCAGTACCTTACTACCCTCGTAACACCCACGAGCGATCTTACGAAGCCCAAGCAGCCCTAGGTGCAATTTCAAATCACCTTGGCGACCCCAGGAAAACCTTGGAAATCCCAAGCACAGTACCTCACTACCCCGGCAACCCCGTAAGTGATCTTACGGAGCCCTAGCAACCCGTAGACACTAGTAGGTTACCCCATCTATATCGCAAACAGATAACAAAATATAAGTGATAATAACACACATGCCACAACCTGATCATTGGGGGGCCTACGTCATAGCACAAGATTGAGACCGCTTTTTCACTCATAATACACCACCCAAACGCATTAATATCATCTCAAGATAATGACAAATTCCCAACAAAATAACAAACTCGGCTAATAGAGATAGCAAAAAATTGATTGGCAAAACAAAAACATAGTGCACATAAGGAAAAGTGGCTTTCATCGAATCATATTAATAGTTGGATATTTACAAAACAACAAAAAATTACAAAGATACAAATCTCTTATTCACTAAACCACTTGTTGCGCATTTTGGTGATCTTCTCTAACCTTGCCCTTTGTTCCTAAATGGTGACAAATTCTTGATGCTCCTTCCGCAACTGTGATAAACCTTCTGTTGCAACCTCGTAAAAAAGAGACACTATCTTCTTCACTATCTTCGAAATACAGGTGTCAACAACCTTCAACCTCTAGAAAAGTTCATCCAGGCCCTTGGAAGAAATTGGGTTGGAGTCCTTATTGTCAGTCTTCCAGAACATGTGAGCCATACGAATCACCCACTCTTCGATATGCTCCATCCTCAAACCCATCGCGGTGAACAAGAAACACGTCTTCAACCATAGAGCAAGTAGAGACCATGATAGCGAGTCCATCAACTGCGACATCATGGAATTCATTAAACCCACCACCGTGTTTAAGGAGGCAATCATCACCACAAGCGGAAATTCAACAGAAGGCAACCACCCCTTCTGAATAACCAATGGCACAACGTTAGCAACAATGCGGGACACGACGTATTGCTCCCGACTGTGAACTCCTTGAACCAAGACTCGATCAGACAATGCGAACCCAATAGACACCATATCTTCCCTCTCGTAATAATCTACCAGCTTTCGGCGCACTATCTTGAGTTCAGTAGTAAGGTCCAAGTCGCCAGCCTACGAGTCCAACTCATCGGCGTCCACTTGTGTTGGCTCGGCTATAACTTCGAGATGGTTAGGGCACTCGAATTGAGCATCTACTGAAGGAAGTTGAACCCCTAAGACATCCTCATTAATGGCAGTTATCACATGATCAACGAAAGAGTGCTCATGCTCGTGCCTTGAGTTGTGTACAGTGGGTGCATCTGTGTGTTCATCTCCATCGATAAGATCTGCAACAAGGCCCATAGGGGGATGCTCTGACTCTGCAATAGGGGCCCCAACGATTCCATCGACTCCATAAGGCACACCACCCCCATTTGGAACATTATCCCCTTGATGACCATCCTTACCAATGACTGGAACACTCACGTCACCAGTCTCCTCCCGTGGCGATTCTTCTTTCCTAATCACTGGGCAAAGAGATTTCAAATCCTCCAACAATCACTTGATAATAGTTGTCATAGGCACACTAGCTAGGATGACACCAGACACTCCCTGCGATAGCAAATAAAAGAGCATGGCATCATAAATAGAGACGGAGCAATAGTATAAGAAAATATTACCCATTCAATGCAGCTATACATACCTCTTCATTCACAACACCCTCACTTGGTGCTCGCATGACAATAGGCTCGGGATGACCTCCTCTTACTCCTACCTATTTCAAAACAAATGACTGCGAATACACATTTAGTCCTGACAAAAAGAAATAAAAATTTGAATGATAAAACTGAGCCAATTGTTAGTACGCTTACCAATGAAGATGACTTCGTCCCCTTTTCATAGACACTAGGGGCTATCTTCTTGACACAACCACCAGTGACCGGGACAGCTATATTGGAAACAAGTGGCAGAGAATCACCTATTGATTTCCTAGATCCCACTTCAGCTTGGGGTGGAATGTCATCTTCGAGAGGCACATCAATTGGAACATGGATAGAAACATCCTCAACGCTCGCCACCGAAATGCTTTTATTCGTTGCCCTTGAAAGAAAAGCAGGACGGGTCTGCCTAACCAAATGAGGCTTCTTGGTGACAAGAGGCTGGCTACTCTCTCCTTCCTCAGCCATGACCCACTTCCCTTTGTGCAATCGCACATCCATGTCAAGCGGGGAATCTGAAAAGGATGTACGGAGTGAACCTTGCACACTAGACAAGCCCGCCTCAGTCTGTTCCATAACATTACTCGACGGGGGAGCCATTACATGCCGTAGACGAGGCTCTACCACCATGAACATCTAGAATCCACCGAACAACACACAAAGATAGCCACGAAGGAGTGAGCTACAAGCTTCAATGCGCTTATACCTCGCCAATGGAAAGCAAGAAACACCGGCAAATGCAAGGTCATTATACCACTGCCAGGATACATCCTCATTTCCATTGTGAGCTATGGGAAGCTCATGGCCGGCTCAAAGAGATGGAGTCACCACCCATATTTTAGAGAAAATGGGCCCTCATTTTTAGATTTGAAAAAATTCAATTTAAGTCTTTGATAGTGATTCTGTCCTTCATGGGAAAGGCACACAGTCGAGAGACTTCAGGTCCCAAGGATTGGGAGAGGGAAGGTATTAGGCGCCCCTCTCTCCAAGGTACTGTAGCAGCCCAATAGGGGAGTTATTCAGGCTCGATTTCTTTTGGAGAAAAACAAAAATGGTTGCAAAAATTTCTTAAATATGGAGGGACATGCTTTCAACTTCTCTTAAGACCGATTTTGAGGTGATGTTATCGAGTCTTAGGTACTGATTTCCCTAAGACCCTCGCCTCTTTGCCTCTATTCTTAGTCAAGAAGAAATTGAAAATGATGGTTCTCCAACATTTTAGAACCTTAGGCAACCCAGGAAAACTAAAAAAGACTTACCTTTTGTATGTACCTTGTCAAAAGTTTTCCAGTAGTTAGGATGAGATAGAATGAAGTTCAAATGGGTTCTTAAGATAGGGGGTGCTTTTGGTTGCAACAACGTCCACTTGAAAATGGAAGAGGCGAGTTTGGAATTTGAGGTTCAGAGTACCTCCGAATTTCGGGTGAACAAGAGGCAACATATGGGCTAGGAGAAAGCTCTTTTCTCTCTTTGTCTCTCTCTTTCTCTCTAAGGCCTCCCTTAGGTTTCTTCATTTTCTCTCTTCTTTCCCCGGTCTCCTCGTTTGAGCTTGAATTATATTAGTATTTATAGAGAAAGGGAGGAGAGTCAAGTCTGAATTTGCTCAACTACAGTGCCTATGATTCAACGAAGGTTTTTCACACAAATAGGCAAAGATTCTTCAAAGAAAAAGATGCACAGTCAAGCTTTCCTATTTGGTGAAACATTTTCTTTGATTTGGGGGTGGTTTTCATAGGTTTTGTGCGTCCAATGGGAGCTTAGGGCATGCTTGTCATGACATTCTCGTATTTGGGGTTGTCAGTGGCAGAAAATGTAAATTTGATGAAATTTTAAATATGATTTTATCTTTTCTTAGCTTTAAGTAGGGGTCTATTTGGTATTTTGAGCTTTTTAAGCCTATTAGGCTCAAATTCATTGGTCCAATTGTTCTAATGGGTCAAGAATGGGTCTGACATCAGCCATCACCCTTTTGAGGCTTTAGGTTGGGGCAAATGACATGGCAATTTAATCTGGTGCGTCAAAATGGTTTCTTTCTAGTTTAACGATCAAATGGGTGAATTAGGATGTGAAATTTGACGTGCTAGGGTTTTTTGGGTCTCTGAACATAGTGGTAATGTCTGATTGATCAAATAGACTCGAAATGATTGAGATCTATGACTGACAAGTTTGGACTAACGAGATTTGTTGAAATAGAATCTTTGTTTGATAAAAAGTCAAATGGAGGAATTTTTGGATAAATTTGGTGGGTTGGAACTTTTGAAAGTCCTGAATCTAATGGAAATGATGGATCTTTGATCAGAGGTATAGATTGATTGATTTAGTTCAAATCATGGTCTTAGCTTATGGTTTTCCAATCAACGAGAGGGTCCGAGATGGAATCTTACTTTTTCAATGGTCAAATGGAGGTGTTTGGTCATGAAATTTGACATGGTGGGGTTTTCTGGGTCTCTGAACATAGTGGTAAGGTCTGATTGGTCATGTGAAGTTTGGATGATAGATGGTAGGCTTTAATTAATGAGATTTGCTGAAATAGGATTTAAGCTTGATGGTGGGTCAAACGGGTGAATTTTGAGCTATAATTTGGTAGGTAAGCAGGGATTAGGGTGAGGAGTCAAGTGGATGGTTCTGATATGAGAAAGATATGGTTGACCTTAGTAGTCATTCAGGGCCATCAGAATGGGATCTTGACGTTTTTGCGGTTGATCATCATAGATTTGTGATGATATTCTCTAGTTGATTGCTTCCTAATGATCTTGAGGTGACGAGTGTATTGGATTTGATTTTGAGAAGTTGGAGTTTGAATATTGCATAGATCGGGGCCATTAGAAAGGGAGTTGGCATGATGAATGGTGGATGTTTGGAATTTAGTCATGAAATTTGATGTATAACTAAGTTATAGTTTTCCAAGTCTAGGGATGGTGTCTAATCGGATGTTGATGTTGATCTCAAGGTTGTTATTTGTCTTGTGGATTGTGTCAAATGAGGGCATTTTGGGTTTTGGAAAGTCTCAAGTTGATCTGGTTGTGTTTCTAAGATTTTGGGGTCTAAGAGGTGGGTACAAAGAGGTAGGGTGAAGGGACCGAACAAAAATTGGGTGCTAACAACCATGTATGAGGAACTGCGAACCTAGGTTGTCATAACCAAATTGGTGTAGGAGGCGGTCTAGACGATAAACACTAGATTGGGCCTCCCCTGACCTATCCAAATAACAAAGGACCCCAGGTCATAGCACTAGATGAATGGCCCTGACCCAAGATTATCAACATCGACAGTGAGTTGCTGATCACCCCCTTCGACAATGTCCATTCCCATACAAAATGGCATGGAATAAGGCATGTAATCAACATAGGGGTGAGCCATAAAACTGTCCAAATTAGCAAATCGAGCTTCTATCTCATTGACACCAAAAACCCTGCCCCTCTTTGCATTTAGCCAATGCTTCCCTCGACAGACATCAAGTGAAACTTGCCGAGACTCTACTTCATCTTGTGTGGCCACATGCACACAGAGGGGAGATAACTCGCGAGGCGCAACATCCAAATCAAAACATTCACAAAGGTACATAAACAAAAATAGGCAGAACACATAAGAGGACCGATGTGCACACCCAGAGCCCATAATCTGATGGACAGTGTCATCCATCTGCTCGTTCAAATAACCGAGAAACATCGACACCAATGGTAACTGGGTGCACAATCCATAGTCGGGGCACCGGGGAAGAGGAATCGGGAAGCCACATAAAGAATTAAAGTAGCCAAATGACATGGACTGTTCATCTTCCGCACCTCCATGGTACTCAAACCAGTATTTCATCCACCCATCAAGCGTCATCTTACCGCAAGTAGAGGTAGAGTCCATCTTTAACTTAAAGCAGTCTATCTCAGCCACCAACTCTTCATACATTGGAACCAATTCGCAGGAATGCTCTCCGGGTGCTAAAGATGACGTGCAGATACAGTACCAACCAATGGCAGGCAACACTAATAAAGCCATGACATCCTCTACAGTAACACCAAATTCCCCGATCGCACCAATAAAGGTGTGGGTATGGCAACACCAATGTGCCACCAACGGTTTCATGAAATCTACACTATCACCTCCTCGAAGACCCATGAAATAGTTAACAAACCTCAACAAACCCGTATCACATGGTAGCCTACATTCACCAAGATAAATGACGCCCACAAAGTATAGCTGGTAGAACCATTAGGGCTCACGGTCCTAGGTTCTGTGTAGTAGTAGACGGCTTTGCATGCTAATTGCCCATACAAATAGAGGAGCTCTTTGCCTTCAACGAAGTCGGAAGTATTATCCTTCCCCATCACCATAGGCACCGAAGGTAGAACCCCCTCCATGAGTTAGCTTCCTTTGCAAACTCGTAGTCAAAAAGCAACTCCATCGTATCTACTCCTCGGACGAAGTCCAGGAATGGACACACCTCCTTCGCCACTCTTTCTCGTATGTTGGACTTTTGACTTTTATGAGAGCCCTGGGACTGTTTGGATGGTGCCATTAAACACAAGAATTGTAGCAACCTCAAATAGAAAGCACAAGAAACAGAAGGGAATGGGGTCATGAAGCAGTTTTAACACCGGCATTACAACAACTCAAACGAAAATGAATGAGAATAGACCACCTCCCATTCCACTTTTAAAGATGATTCAAAAACCATCTAGCAACCAAAATGGTGCTACAAAAAAGTGATGATTGCCCGGATTACCCATCACCTTCCCATTGGTAGACGTACTAAACGATAGCTACACACAACATCATCCGACGTGCTCACTAGCCAATCAACGTTCTATCACCAGAACTCAAACTGATAGTAGAATTCAACATCATGCACAACAAAATATTTACAGTGTAAACAAAACATGGGAGACAATTAGAATATATCATCGACACAGGCATTAAGAATAACTGATAGTAGAACTCAAACGATAACTCACACTACCCGGTACTACATTAAGAATAACATCGACACAGGCATTCCACTACCAAACATTGGGGGGTTGTCACCCCGCCAATTAGAATATATCATCGCAATGCTCCATTTCTAAAAACTGGAACACTCACACAACCTAACCAAGACAATACATGTTTCTTGCAAAGAAACCCTCTGTCGAAACTCATGTGGGGCTGCAAAACTAGAAATAATGACACCTATGACTTTCAACAGAAGCCTTTTCGTCAAGAAACAGGGGAGCTAATAACAGAAGAGTCGAGTCAGACCTCAAGGCAAAAACAAACCAATCGAACCAATGCTAGAAATCCCCTGAACTTGCAATTGCACCCTACCAAAAACCCCTGAATTCAAAACAAATCTCTTGCCTTACTATAGCCTTTCAAAATGTGTCGACGACACAAATGCTTATTGATAAGCTTACCCTTACCAATAAGTAGGGAGGATAATTGTAAGTACATGTTGTTCATGATTGCGATTGCATTTAAGGTACCAAACTGGAACCACTGAAACACCCATGGCGACACGTAATCCGACGTGGACTCGTCATGAACCTGCGATGAGCTTGAAGCCATTGCAAAATTGCGATGGATGAAAACCCCATCAACCAATGTCGCTCATAGCAGGACATCTAGTAGGACCAAACGGGAACACGTCAGACTAGTCCTAACGTCACCCACGCCATGTCAATACAGGCAACTCGCGAAGGGAAGTAACACATGTGTACTATGAGAATCCTCAAACAAAAGGAAACTTTGTCTTAGAAAGACCTCATGAGACACGTGGCAAACCCAGTGTCCCCTTGATAACCGACACCGAATCAAAGATCCCCTTTCCAAATAGGAGACAAATCTCTTTTGGATCCTTCCCTTCGGGGCCTCGGATCCCCCCTTATAAAAATGGGTGTAGACCATGACAAATACACAATTCTATCAATAGAAGATCATTGCCTACCTTTGTTACCCAAGATTCCTAGCATTTCTTTGTCCTTCAAGGAGACCACTGCACTTAGCCTTACCACCCCACCTACAATAGGGTGAGCATGGGTTGGTTCAGTTTGGTTCCATTTCGAAACCTGGAACCTACCCTATAGGGGTTGGTTCCATGTTTTTGGAACCAGAACCTACCCTATAAAGGTCGATTCCAAGGTCGGTTCCGGTCTTAGTGGTTCTGGGGTTGGTTCCAAGGTCTACTTGTGGAACTTATTCTTTCTTTACCATCCCCCTTCAAAAAACTGAAACATATTCTTATAAAAACTAGACTTTTAATAAATATAATATATAATTTAAAACTTACATTAACTTTATTGATGAAATTGAGTAATTTAATATATGTAGATTATCATGATATATTAATGCATTGTTCAAAACATATCATTATAATTTAAATTTTGTAAATATTAACTTTTACATTAATTTTCATACACATTAAAATATTAAAATGAAAACAAATGATCACATCACTTAACTCAATGGTCAAGTGAGATCATGGCCTTTGTAACCATGAGTGTTTAGGTTTAAATCTTCACATCCTCAAAAGTTTTTTTGGGGGTTTATTTCAAGGCAAGTGCGGTTCTAAGGCCAGCTCCACCAAAGGCCAATCAAGGCCAGCTTAGTGGGCCGGTTTGGGTAGGGTAAACCCTTAGACCCTAGAACCGGCCTAGGTGGAGGTCAGTTCTAACAATTTGAAACCAGACCCTATCATGTAACAAATTGGGTAAGGTAAATTCAAGGCCAATTGGAGATTGGTTCTAGGTAGAACCTACCCATTTACTCACCACTAATAGATAAAGGACTCCCAAATATTTGAAAGGGAGTTCACCATGTTCGCAACCTGTTATTTGTGCAATAATGGATATATCCATTATATCCTGGCCAGCCGATAATTAGATGTATAAAACTTGATTCCTTTGAAGACTAATCTTCTAACCTAAAGTAATCTCATAATAATGTAGTTGAGACATGAGTTTCTCAACAGCTGATTTGACACCGGTAACAAAAATAATTGCATCATCAAACTATGAGAAATAATAGATATGCCCCAAGGACCATGAAAAGCAATAGCATGAAAATTAGAAAATTGATTGGACAAGCCATGGCTTAGAGCCTCTTTAGTGGTAATGAAAAGAAGCAGTGAGAGTGGATCCTAGATAGATGGAGACCTCTTGTTGACAAAAAAATAATCATGAACCATCGATTCAAATCTTGTCAATATAGGGTTTATTTATCCTTAAGATCTAAATACCATATAAATATGCATTCTTGTTTTGTTCCTTGAACCTATATGCATCAGTGAAAAGTAACCACCTATGTGGTGCATGTGCTTTAGAAAAAAAAAATAGATTAATTATCAAACTATGGGGTAGATGGGCAAGTGGATAAGAACAAAGCATGTACATTCATATGTATTTATTTGTTAATTTTATAGTGCAATATGCCAATACAAAACAAGACATTCTTTTTATCTTAATAAATTTCTATTTTACCCCTATATAAACCTTCATAATCAACATTAGCATGCCAAACTTTTAGGGCTAAAGATTTGGACATCACGAGGCGAAAGGCCCAAAGGAATATGCCTTAAACAACTCAAGGCCTAAGCCTTGCTTGTGGGTTCCAAGGCTAATGAGGCCAAGCCTTTTTTTTCTCAAACCTCGCCTTGAGGCATAGGCCTTTGGCATCACCTTAGTAGCCTTTTAAAACAATGGTTTTGAAGCCCATGGGTTGGCATGACATGGCCCACCAAATTGGCTTGTGCCGGCCAGGTCCACAATCCATCATGACACAACTCGAATGACAGGCTAACATGGATCCAGCACACGTCGGCTTGCCCGAAGAATATAACCATTGGGGACCGACCCCCCAATGGCTAGTTTCAGCTCTTCTTTTAGGGGAAAATTTTTAAAGAAATACCTCCAAATAGCCATAAACAACTAGTTTGGGGGAGTATTTGTAAATTTTGCTGTGGAGGGCAAAAATGAGTTAAATACTCCTCTAACAGCTATATAATAAATAATTTGGGGCCATCTTGGTAAAGTGATAAATAACTTTGTGAAAGACCAAAATACCCCATCTAACAACTATAAAATGGCTACCTTATGAGGGTATTTCGGTTAATTGAATAATTCTCAACTCATATAAATACCCTTACCCTCCTTCATTCTCTTCACACCAACTCTCATATTCTCATATATATACTAATGCTCACATACTCTCTCATACTTTATTAGTCTCTTCTCTTACCCCTTATTCCTTAATTCTCAACTTTATTTTAAGTTTTAGCAAGGAAAATGCTTACTCAAGTATCTAAAGTTAGCAATTTTAAGGGCTTAGAACTTTGATCAATAGAAATTAATCATGTTAGGATACTAGACCAGTAGACTAGTTAGCGGTAATTAATTTTCATTTTTTCTAAATTTTAGGATTTATTATTTCACATTTATTAAAATGGTTGGTTCTTCTGAAACTCCCTTTCTGTGTACTTTGAGGAGGTCCAATCACAATATAATAGCATTGAAATTGTCATTGGTGTCAGTGGTACTACAAATAAGGTTCTTCTAGTGGACCTAAGACTAGCAAAGGTGGCACTGACCATTTACAAAGACACATGGTTTCACATTTAAGAAAAATAATGATTCAAACTAAACACAAGTTGCATGTGGTTTTTTTTGGTAAATTTCTATATTTACATGAAAAATGAGACGAATTAGCAAAATATATTGTACATGCCGAATAACCCTTTTGTTAATTAAAGATCCTAGGCTTGAAAAAAATTACAACAATATGTAAATCCTCAATTTAAAAGAATTTCTAGAAATACTATAAGAGAGTATGCTCTTACAAATAAAATTTAATTTCTATTTTTTCAAACTGTAATTCTAGAATTGCACTTAATTTTGATATTTGGACATCCAAATATAATATTAGTTATATTTCTGTCATGGGGTGTTTTATTGATGAATCATGGCATTTGTAAAAACAAATTTTGCATTTTATAACCGTTGAATGTCCACATTTTGGCCCAATAATTGTTGTAAATATTTTAAATACTTTACATATTTATGGCATTGAAAATAAAGTTTTTCTATTAGTTTTGATAATACTGGTGATAATACCAGTAATAATTTTAAAATCTTAATTAAAACCATTTTTAATGGAAAATTATTTCATATAAGATATGTGTATGTCATATTTAAATTTATGTGTATGGGAAGCTTAAATATTATGTCACCACATAATTCTAAAATTAGAAGTTGTCTCATGTATATTAGAACTTCTTGTATAAGAAAACAAGAATTTAAAAATTTATGTCATCAATATTGGAAAAAATATAAAATATTTATATTAGATGGTCAAGACAAGTGAAATTGCACATTTTGTATGTTAATTAGTGCATCTCATATAGGAAAACTCTTACCAATTTTTATAATCATTAAATGCCACATGACTTTATAATTGATGATGATTGAAAAGTTATGATTTGTGTAAAAGATTTTTTTTAAAGCATTTTATGATACAACTAATTGATTTTGGGTATTTATGACCTAACATCTTGTATATTATTTAATCAATTGTATATAATTATTGAAAATTAAATTTAAAAAATATTAGGAAAAAAAATTTTGCATTTGTTTTAGCCCAATAATTTGTAAAAACAAATTTTGCATTAGAAAAATATTAGAAAAACATTTCTCCTTAGTATTGCTTAGTTGTAATATTAGACCCTAGGATTAAAAAACACGGTCTAGATGTTTTACTTGATTCTTATTATGAAAATATGGAAAGTGATATTGGATTAGAAAAAGAAGAATTAATTCTTTATTACTTTAAATTTATAATTTATATTAATCACAACTATTAGGAAATAAAAAAAAACTTATAGAGGCACGCCATCATATAGTACTAGTGACGGTAGTGCAATAAAAAAAGTTTTAGTCATTAATAAATAAAAACATGAAATAGTTAGTTACCTCTTCATCATCAAGTTCATTTACTGAACTTCACTTTTATTTGCAAGCAAATTTAACAAATTTTCTCACATATGAGGAATTAAGTTTGATATTTTAGCCGGGAGGAAAGAGCATTAAAAAAAATTATCATGTGCTTGCACATGATCTAATAATCCCTCAAATGTCCACAATTCCATGCCTAAGGGAAACTATAAGGTATTGGACAAGAAGAGAAACTATATCATGAATGATAAAAGTCTAGAGATGTACATATGTCTAAGGGATTGATGAGATACAAATGACAAATTGCAAGATCAAGGAGGAGACTATACTTCAATCGATGAACCATTGGATGATGTAGATCAATCAGTTGTAGGTGGAACTTGAAGAAAGTATTGAAGCCAATGTTTTTTTAATATTCAATACTTGTAAAATATTTTTAATATTATTGTAAATTTTATTTTCAATTTTATTAAACTATTTTATTGCAATCATGAAGTCCATTGTAATTTTTTCATATATGATCAATTGTACACATTAAATCCAAACGGAATAAAATTTTTAGATATTTCTTCTAAATTTGTTGTCTATTTTGTTAATTTCGTTTCAAAATTTCTATCATTTTTTACTCATAAAAAAAACTAAAAAAGGTGAAAAAAGTAAAAAAATAAAAAATAAAAAATAAAAGGACCGTGGACCATGCCAGGCTCCCCTCTTGGAGGATTCATGCCAAGCAGGCACGGCCTACTAAGACCTGCATGCCAGCATGGCTCGACACACTACAGTGTGGGCAACCCAAAATAGTGGGCCATGCTTCCCCAGAACAACCCACATTAAACATCTAGGGGGTGGCAATTTCATATCCAACCTACTAACCGCACCCAACCCATTCATTTATAATCCGCCCATTTACTTAGCATGTTGGAAATGGGTTGAATCACCTATTGAGTAAAGTTAGTTAGGTTGGGTGGACAGCTAATAATACAAGTGTTAATTACATAGCCATTTTCTCGTTAATTTCCATGTCCCTTCATTTATCTTAGTTGATAATTATATTTCATAATTAATGCATTAACTTTTTATAATTATTGGAAATAATTATTAACTAAAACTATTAATACCTAATGATGTTGCACGATTTGGGCATTCCTAGCTAGCTGTGACCTGGCTTCTGACTGGAACGAACGATACCTGAGAGGAAGGAGGAAGTGAAGGGTTCCCGGGGAGATATCCCGGTGGGAACACTCCAATGGTTAAGTTAGAACTGAAGGAAATCTCAAAGAGAGTAGAGAGTAAGAGTCTCCAAGTGCTTAAGCTTCAATACTTTTTTTCTGTGCGGGTTCGGGTTCTTTTTATGTTGGAGTCAGGTCATACTTGGCATAACCGCCACCATTCTGGCCGTTACCGCTAGGACAGGCGGGGCAGGTGCAGGTGGCCGCCACACACTGCCATCACCGGGTACGGGCTTGACAGACATGTCAAGCTTCCTAGAGAAGGCAAACAGAACGCCGCCTGACAAGGGATCAGAGCCTTGCCACCTAGTCCGGTGGGTACGGACGTCAAGCAGTGCTCCCCACAGCCCACCGGGTTGCCGGGCACCAGACTGTCTAGGGCAGACCTGTCCCGGTACCGAGGTGCCAAGGTGCTGGCGTCGGGGGTGGGGCTGCCCCGAGGTGCCCGAGGTACTTAGCCAAGACCAGGGGCGCCTCTTCCTCGGGAGGGAAGAGCCCCGAACTCCTCCTTAGGGGGAGCTCGGGCCCTTGGGGTAGCCCGGGACCTTCCACACTTGGTGGGAGTCAAAAAATGGGCCAGGTTCAATCCTCGGTGAGTCGCTTAACCCCAAGTGGCCAGCGTTGGACTCGGCGTGTCTTTCCCGTCGAGTCGTGGTCGTGCTGTCAGGCTGAGATGTTCACTGGGCCAGGTCACGTACATGTGTCCCCGGACTAGGAGGTCGGGCTAAATCACCCTTCATCAATTGCCCCCCACTTCCCGTGGTGGGGGCGGTGACCCAACGCAGGGAGTTCATGACGAGCCGGGTGGATTTGGCTTGGTACTTACGCCACCCTCTCGAGCGACTCGCTGGCTGGACTGGTCTGGCGTTTGATTTGTTCGGAGAGAAAAACCCGAGTCGCGTTCAGCTTACGCGCGGAAGCCACGCGATCTGGACTTCGCGGACATCAAAACATGCACTAAACTAATTTCGCCTTGAGAATCTCGCAATCGGTTTTCTTGAGGACCGTCAGATTGCATTGATCCTGGCCGTCGGCGCCCGAGCCCATCGACTATAAATAACGGGGGACCCTGGCCATTTTCCTTCGCCACTAAGTACCCTTCGTCTACCGTGAGCTCGCGTCTGGAGTCTTCACCTCAGTCTTCTAGTCCGGTCACGTCTTTTTTCCCGGTGAGTCCCTGAGCGCCCCTTTCTTCGCTTTTTCCTTTTCAGTTCGTTCCCTTTCATGTCTAGCGGTGACAGTCTTTTAGATGAACCCGAGGTGGTACCTCGGGTCATGGTGACCCTGCCATCGCCCGTCCTTCTTGCGAGGCTCGGGTGACTTCGGGCAAACTGGCGTCTACCTCCCGTCGAGGTCGAGCGCCAGACCAATTCGGTCCATCCGTTATGACGCAGGAGAGGCTCCAGAACCTCATCCAGCAATTCTACCTGCCACTAGAGTTCTCGTACAGTCTTCCCACCAACAACTTCCCTTGGGAGCACGGTCTAGATGAGATCGTGATCTTTAGGGAACAACTTGTTGGCGGGCTTCGTCTTCCTCTCCACCACCTTATTCCCGAGGTGTTGAAGGGCTTCAGCATCACGCTGGACCAACTCCACCCGAACTCTATTCGGAATTTGGTCAGGACCATCTCTCTCTGTTCCGAGCACGACTTCCCTTTAGATGCGGACATCCTTTGTTCCATTTTGCTAATAAAAAGAGTGCCCCTGGCGCTCCCCCTGGGCATGGGCAGACCTACTATTTGTCTCCTCGCCCGGGTTTCAAAATGCTGCACAAGTTCCCAAGCAAGGTCCTGGCCTGGAAGCGGGACTACTTTGTAGTCCGGAGCAGCATGGGGTGGCTGTTCCTCACCGACTGGAGGGTGGCCACTCAAGCTTCTAGCGTCGCTCTTAACCGGAAGACGTGGGAGACCTTTCACTCATGGGCTTAGGTCGGGTTCGATCACAAGGACTTCATTGCCGAAGTGAAGCTCATTCAGGCCGGTTTGAGCCCGGGTAGGTCGATTTCCACTTTAGCGTTTTTCTTAATCAGTTTAGCATCTTCGAACTTACTGACGTCGGGCTTTGTTGCAGGTCCCATGGAGGAAGAGAGGATCATCGGTCCGAGACTCCGTCAAATGAAGAAGAGGAAGAAGCGGGCTGCCAAGAAGGCGCGCGTGGAATCCCCAAGGGCCCCTACCCCTGAACCCGATCTTCCGCAGGCCCCCTCTTCGGGCCCTGAGCTCCCACAGGCCCCTGTTTTGGGGACCGAGCTCTCCCATGCCCCTCCGGTGATAGACTTGGAGGGGGACTTACCACCTTGGGGGCCTGAAGTGGCAGCAGAGCCGATCGCCGAGCCAGTCGGGGCTGCCGCCGAAGTTCCAAACCCTGCCGGGACTGCTGCCGAAGCTTCCGAAGGGTCCGCCCATCGTGCCGCAAACACGACGACATCCAGCTCGGGGACCCAGGAGGAGGAAGAGAGCATCATGAATCCCGATGTCGGCCTCGATAGGAGTAGGAGAGCGGTTATTACGATGGAGGTCCTAGATTGGGCTGAACTCTCCCCTGGTCAGCTTGGTGCCCGCGCTGCAACCCACGCCATGGTGGTGAGTTCACATCCTGATAGCAAATTCTTCCTTCTTTCTTCTTTCTTCGGTAGTGACCAACCCCCTCCTACCAGGTGAACACTGCCATGCACGCGTTGACCTTCCAGTCTGACAAACACCTGAGGCGCACTTTGGCTACTGAGGAGTCATCTCGCGTAGCTTACACCGAGCTGAGAGCAGCACAGGACTGAATCCACCAGTTAGAAAGTGATGCTATCACCCAACAGAGCTTTATCGATGCCCTTCTGTTAGAGAAAGAGGAGCTGGCCCGCGAGAGGGATAGGCTGAAGGCCGAAGCGAACAGGCTCAGAGCGGGCCAAGAAGCCTTGAAGCTCGAGGTGGTGAGCCTTAAGGCGTGTCAGAGGGCTTCGCAGCTCGAGGTGCAGGGCCTTAAGGAAGCCAAGGGGGCCCTGGAGCACGAGGTGGAGTACCTCAGAGTCGACATTAAGGAGAAGACTGAGATCTTTGACGAAGCTCTCGAGGAGGTGAAGGTCCAGGCTGTTATCGACTATGTCAAGTTGTCTAGATTTGACAACGTGATGTCGAAGGCCTACCGTAGGGGGTTCAAGCTCGGTAGGTGGTGGATAAGGCGCGCATCTCCTGACCTTGACATAAGTGCCTTCACCACCTACAAGATTACAGATGCATGGATCGTCAAGCCATGGATGACCCAGATTCTGACGATGAAGGCGGCGACGAGGAGGCCAATACTACCGACCTGGCTAACACCCCCGAGGAGGCCCCCGAAGAGGCCTCGAGCAAGGCTGATAAGCCTCCTAAATTGTTGTGTGCTCCTTGTATTCCCCTTTTCTTGTTTCTTTGTACTTGGGATTATGTAATGAAATCACGTTTGTAATGAAATCAGATGTAATGAAATAACATTTCTTGTTTCTTTGTACTCTCCTTTGTGCAATTCACTTTTTCCGGAGTGTTTGCTTTATTTGAGCTGCCGAGTTAGTAAATTCAGTCCTTGAGGTGAGTGACCCTTCATCGCTGTCACCCCAAACTGTCTTCCTGCTCTTAGTATGGGTGATCATCAGGTTTTGGCGACGTACGCCGAGGTAGGCATAGTAAGGCGCGTGCCCAACCTGCCCGCTTGGCTATTTAGCTTGGCGTTTACCTCTACCCGGGTATACCGAGGTAGGCTAGGAGTCAGAAGGTTTGTTCTTGAGACGCCATCAGTCTTTGGCATGCTAAGCCTATGCTGGCGAGGCGGTAGAGTCATGTATAGCGTCGAGGTCTTCAGTTAACCTAGCGCGTTGACCCTTAGGCTGGAAGGAGTGACTCGTGGTCATACCAAACCGTTTTCCTAGAGTCTGCCCCTGTTGAGGGGGTGGCTGAACTCGTGGTTCACTCAGTTCGGTGGTTCATGGTTAATATAGTCTCAGGTTGACGATATTCCATGCCCGAGGTACTTGTCTCCCTTCTAGGGTTTCAAGTTCGTATGTTCCTTCCCCGAGTACTCGCTTTACTCGGTAGGGTCCTTCCCAATTCGGACCGAGCTTTCCAACACCGGGCTCAGGCACCATAACCTTGCAGAGAACCAGGTCGCCAACGCGAAGAGTTCACTTCTTGATCTTGGCGTTATAGTACCGAGCTATCCTTTGTTGGTAGGCCGCGGTCCTGATGTACGCGAGGTCCCATACTTCATCTAGCAGGTCGAGGTTGGTGCATAGCTCGTCTTCGTTTGCTCTGTCTTCATATGATTCTAGTCTCAGCGAGGGAACTTCAATCTCAGCTGGGATGACTGCTTCAATGCCGTATGTAAGGTTAAAGGGAGTTTCTCCCGTGGCAGTCCTTTCCGTGGTATGGTAGGCCCAAAGTACGCTGGGTAGCTTATCCGTCCACAGTCCCTTAGCTCGGTCCAGGCGCGCTTTCAGTCCTCGAAGGATAGCCCTATTCGTAACTTCCGTTTGGCCATTCGCCTGAGGGTGTGCCATCGAGGTGAAGTTCTGTTGAATTCCCATGTCTCGGCACCAGTTTTGGAACTTGATGTCTTCGAACTGCTTGCCATTATCGGAGATCAGTACCCGAGGTAATCCGAAACGATACACTATGTTCTTCCAGAAGAAGTTCTATACGTTCCGAGCTGTGATTGTCGTGAGAGGTTCGGCTTCGACCCACTTTGTGAAATAGTCCACTGCCACCACTAGGAACCTTCTTTGCCCTGTCGCTGGCGGGAATGACCCGAGTAGGTCAATCTCCCATTGTGCAAACGGCCAAGGGCTAGTGAGGTATTTCAGGTCGGCGGCAGGGCAGTGGTGGATGTTAGCGTGCTTCTGGCACTTGTCACATTTTTTGACAAGCTCGGTCGCATCTGCTTTCATGGTTGGCCAGTAGTACCCCTGTCGTAGTGCTTTCTGAGCAAGGACCTTGCCTCCCAAATGTCCACTGCACAGGCCTTCATGAGTGTCGTGGAGGATGAGCTCGGCTTCCGAGGGTCGCAGGCAGCATAGGTAGGGGAGCGTGTAGGACCTTTGGTACAGCCGTCCATCTATCATGACGTATTTGGCTGTCTAGCGCTCTACCCTCCTTGCGGCGTTATGGTCTGCGGGGAGGGCTCCGTGTAGCAGAAAGTTCGTGAGTGGATCAATCCAGCTCGGTTCTGCTTGAATGACAGAAGCGACCTCCTCTGCCCCCCTGAGAATGCTAGGCCGAGTTAAGTTCTCTATGTACACAGTCCTCATGGTGTTGTCTCCCGTGCTGGCTAGTCGTGACAGGGCAACGGCCTCGGCGTTCTCCTCATGGTGTTGAGCAGAGTCTCTCTCACTTTGGCTAAGTATTCTACCATAGTTGGTTCGCGAGCTTCATAATCACCCAGGACTTGATTTACCACGAGCTGAGAATCACTGCAGACGACGATGTGTTTGGCTTTCACTTCCTTTGCGAGGTCCAGCCCGGCTATCAACGCCTCGTATTCTGCTTCATTGTTGGATGCCGCAAACTCAAAGCGTAGTGCATACTCCAACTTTACACCGCTTGGTCCGTACAAAACAATCTCAGCTCCGCTGCCCTGCCGATTTGACGAGCCATCTACGTGAAGGATCCAGGGTTCATCATCCCAGTTCGGGCTTAGCCTAACTAGGAGAGATGCCGCACTGGTTGCTACATCACGGTGCTTGTGTTCAACCGGTCCAGGAACTCCGAGCTCTCTTGTACTAGGGGCCTCGTGTTCTACCGGCCTGGGGACTTCGGAGCTAAAGGTGCATTCTGTGACGAAATCCGCCAAGGCTTGGGCCTTGATAGTGGTTCGCGGTTTGTACTGGAGCTCGTACTCGCTAAGCTCGATGGCCCACTTTTTCAATCTTCCTGAGACCTCGGGCTTGAGAAAAACTTGCCTCAGAGGTTTATTGGTAAGGACAACGATGGTGTGAGCTTGGAAGTATGGGTGGAGCTTTCGGGCCGCTATAACCAGTGCATAGGCTAACTTTTCTATCTCCGGGTACCTCGTCTCTGCTCCCTACAACACTTTACTAACCTAATAGTCGGGTCGTTGGACCCGATCTACTTCTCTTATTAGTACCGAGCTGACCACCTCGTCACTCGCCGAGAGGTATAGCTCTAAAACGTCACCCACTTCGGGTCGGGTCAAGACTGGGATGCTGGCGAGGTGCCTTTTGAGCTCGTCGAAGGCGAGCTGGCACTTTTCAGTCGATTCAAAGCCTTTGCTTTTTATGGCTTTAAAGAAAGGCAGACAGTGGTCTGCGGACTTGGACAAAAAGCGACTTAGGGTGGCCAACCGGCCATTCAGCTTCTGGACCTCTTTTAACTTTCGGGGTGGTCTCATTTCTAGGATGGCCTTAATTTTGTTCGAATTGGCCTCAATGCCCTGCCAGTTGACGATGAACCCTAGGAATTTACCCGAGATGACACCGAAGACGCACTTATTCGGGTTTAACTTCATATTAAATCTTCGCAAGACTTCAAAGACTGGGCGTAAATCTGGTATTAATTCATTTGAAAACTAGGTTTTGACGACCATGTCGTCTACATAACACTCTACTTTGGTGCCAACAAGTGGCTCAAACAACTTATTTACAAGTCTTTGGAACGTAGCCCTAGCATTCTTCAGCCCAAAGGGCATGACCTTGTAGCAGTACAGGCCAAACTCGGTTATGAAGGCAGTCTTTTCCTCGTCAGCTGGGTCCATTTTTATTTGGTTATAGCCCGAATATGCGTCCAAGAAGCTCAGCTATTCGTGCCCCGAGGTCGTGTCCACCAGGCTGTCGATCCTAGGAAGTGGGAAGCAGTCTTTTGGGCAAGGCCGATTCAGGTCGGTGTAGTCGACGCACATGCACCACTTGCCGTTTGCCTTTTTCACCAGAACGGTGTTGGCTACCCAGCTCGGGTAATGGACTTCCTTGATAAAATCGGCTGCCAGGAGTTTCCCGACTTCCTCGTCGACTGCCCCCCATCGCTCTGGGGATAGGTTGCGCTTCTTTTGTCTGACAGGCCTAACTGAAGGATCAGTGTTAAGTCTGTGAGTAACAATGTTGGGGTCTATGCCGGGCATTTCTGCCGTCGACCATGCGAAAACATCTAAATTTTCGAGTAAGAAGCTTACCAATTGAGACCGTAGGGGCTCCTCAACAGAAGCGTCGATCTGAAGTGCCCGCGCTGGATCGTTTGTCGAGGTCGGGACGGGGATGGTCTCTTCAGTAGATGTGGCCCGCTCTGCAAACTGCTCTGCGGGTCATCCCAGCTCGAGGTCATCAGCTACCTTGGCCTTTTCTTTGAGGGCGGCAACGTAGCATTTGCGGAATTCGAGCTGATCGGCCCACACCACTCCGATCCCGAAGCCTGTAGGGAACTTCATTGCTAGGTGGTAGGTGGAGACTACTGCTCGTAGGACGTGGGTGATGGGTTGGCCAACTATCGCGTTGTATGGGGAGGGGGTTGCAACCACTAGGAACTCGTGGTTGACCCTTACCACATTGGGCCCAGTACCGACCTCCACCGACACAGTGACTTTCCCTAACGGCCTGCCCTCCTCGCCGCAGAATCCCACCAGTGGAGTGCTCGCGGGCTTCAGGTCACCCTCTGGGATCTGAAGCTGATCAAAGGCTATCTTGAAAAGGATGTCTGCCGAACTGCCCGAATCCACCAAGACACGCTTGACTTCGAAGTCGTTGACCTTGATTCTTGATGACGAGCATGTCATCATGGGGGTAGTGGACTCCTCGCGAGTCGTCTGGACTCCCCATCTCTCTGGACTACGCTGAGGAGGCTTTCTTGGGTCCTTGGGCACCTCTTGCTAGTGACGAAGTGGGAGGTGAAGACCTTCACGAACTGTGCCCAGCTCCTTACTGAGTTCAGTGAGAGGTTTCGGTACCAGGTGCGGGCCACTCCTCTGAACGTAGTGGAGAAGGCCACGCACATGCAAGATTCACTCGCCCTGGCCAAATGCATCTGGGACTGGAAGGCGTCTACGTGGTCGTTGGGGTCGAAGGACCCATCATATTTGTCCAATGGTGGGAGCTTGAAGTCTTTGGACATGGGGACCGCAAGGAGCTCCAGGGACAGAGGAGAGGGGACCGAGAGAAGTGGTGCGGCTCTTACCTCTCCCGAGCTTATTTCTATTTTTCCCTTGAGCTCGAGCAGGTTGTGGGCGGTGGTGGTTCGGCGAGCCCGGTGACGTCTTCGCTGCTTCTTGGCCGGCTCAGCGTTGGTGCTGCTGGCTTCTATATTGCTGAGCTCGATGGGCCCAGGGGGAGGCAGGGACGGCTGCCAGTAGCTGCGGACAGAAGGACCTTGTTCTAGGTCGTCAGCTAGCACCTCAAACCTGTTCCCCGCGAGCAGAGGGTCAAACTGCGAGTGCTGGGGTGACGCCGGCCTAACTGGCTAGGAAGTTGCTTCGGGGGTAGGGAGTCTTCCCTTCCTTCCGTGAGATGATGCCGAAGTCTCTCCCCGGCGGGAAGGGAGTTCACTGCAGCGCTGAGGTTTAGCTGGCTGCACCGCCGGATGCTGAGGAGGGAGTGACGGGAACTGTTGCTGGTATTGGTACTGGGATACTTGGTGCAGCACTTGCTGCTGGTGAAACTGGAGCTGTTGAAACTGCTGCATCTGGGCCTGCATGTCCCGCATGCTCTACATCAGGTCTTTGAGTCGGCCTTGGCCGGCCACCGGAGGGAGAATGGTGGGTTTGGTGAAGGTCGTCCCGACTACAGGGGGTAGCGGGACAGTTACGGGTGCCACCGTTGCAGGCATGTCCAGGGTAGGAACCCCGTCAGCCTAGACGGGGACGGTGAACTGTCCGATGCAAACAGTGGGCATTTGGAGATGCTCCTCTGGGGCGTTCCTGCGCTCGGAGTTGCTAGAAGAAGCCATGGACGCTGGTGAGTAAGAAAGAGAAGTTTTCTAGAGGTTAGAGGGAGGCTTTTCGAAGCGTTTCCCATAGACGGTGCCAAATGATGCTGCACGATTTGGGCTCTCCTAGCTAGCTGTGACCTGACTTCTAACTGGAACGAACGGCACCTGAGAGGAAGGAGGAAGTGAAGGGTTCCCGTGGAGATACCCTGGTGGAAACACTCCGATGGCTAAGTTAGAACTGAAGGAAATCTCAAAGAGAGTAGAGAGTAAGAGTGCTCCAAGTGCTTAAGCTTCAATACCTTTTTTCTGCGCAGGTTTAGGTTCTTTTTATGTTGGAGTCAGGTCATACCTGGCGTAACCGCCACCGTTCTGGCCGTTACTGCCAGGACAGGCGGGGCAGGTGTAGGTGGCCGCCACACGCTGCTATCGCCGGGTACGGGCTTGACAGACATGTCAGGCTTCCCGGAGGCAGCAAACAGAACGCCGCCTGGCAAGGGATCAAAGCCCTGCCATCTAGTCCGGCGAGTACGGACGTCAAGCAATGCTCCCCACAGCCCACCGGGTTGTCGGGCACCGGACTGTCTATGGCAGACCTGTCCCGGTACCGAGGTGCCGAGGTGCTGGCGTCGGGGGTGGGACTGCCCCGAGGTACTTAGCCAAGACCAGGGGCGCCTCTTCCTCGGACCGATCAACCATGGGTGAATTCGCATTGGCCTTCCATTTATATTCAAATGCATCAATTATAGCTATTAACTTTCATTGATTACTAATCCAGAGTAACTCTACTTAAATTTTCCATGTAAAAATTATAACCTAAATAATGAACTATACTTAAATTCTCCATGTGAAAACTATATACATGTAATTTTATTTGAACCTAAAACAATTATATATAAAAGACAAGCACTTTTACCATTAAGCCATCCGTAACTAAGTTATTAAAAAATCAGGTTTTTTACTTTAAGTAATTTTCATGAAATTTAAGTCATCATCATCACCATCATCTATGCCTTGTCCCAACTGTATAGGTCGGCTATATGAATTCTATTTCGCCATTTCGTTCTATTCAACGTAATATATACTATTAAATTATTTGTGCTTAAATCATTTCTTACTATTTCTACCCATGTTCATTTTAGTTTACCTCGATTTCTTCTTCTAGCTGGTGTAGTCAGTGGTCTTTTTAGTCTATCTTTCCTTTCTCTCAGTTTTCCTAATATATAAATTCCTTTTTCTCCCTCTCAGTTTTGTTACTTTAGATCTCTGCCTTTTCTTTTTCATAAAATTTAAATGTTACAAGGTTAATGGATTAAACCGATTAGGCGGGTTTGGATTGAATCTAATTCATTTAATGTTATTTAAATGGGTCATTAACAGGTTGGCAGATTAGATGGTTTGGGTTGAACTCAATCCAAACCCGTCTAATTGCCACCTCTAGTCAGCCCTGTTTATGGATGCCTTAACTCTTTAATTTTTCCTTTATTGTTTTCATATGCATGGAAAAGGCACTGCTCGTGCAATTAATGTGGGGTTAATGCAGATCCCCTTAGCTAGTTTCCTTGTTCACAACAACGTTCAAAATATTGATGCCTGATACGTCGGTAGGGGTGTATCGGGCGATTCGATACTTTTTTTTTTATTTTTTTTTTCAAAACCAGTTCAGGGGGATCGGTTTAGATCTCATCCACCCCCTGAACCAGTCAGGCCCCCCGATACATCCACTGTAGGGACATATCGGAAAGGTCCCAAAACGATACGTGTCAATGCGAGCCGATACACGTGTCAATACTTTAAACCTTGATTGACAAGACCTCTAGATCCAGAAAATTGGCTGCTTCAGACATTGTGCCACTGACTCTCCCAATTGAGAATGGTGCATCTAAACTGCTATTGTTTACATGGAAGAATGATCGTGGTGGACGAATTCCAGGACTTTACCACACAAGATTGAGAATTAGTTATTCCCACTTCATGCTGCAGCACAAGTGAGTCTGGACCTAGCAAATTGCAATAGGAATGGAAATCCAGGAAAGACAATCCAAGTTATCTTTTGGGGTGATACAAAGTAAAAGATCTTTTCTGAGACAAAACAAGTGGAAATAATTGTTTTTGGGCATGGCTCATTTCAGGTGATCTGGGCAGTTCAAGAGTTATTGTCATGTTTGCTCAATGCAATTCATTGTCATAAATCATAAATTAACATTACTCTCTCTCTATATATATATCATAAATAAATTATTAATACTAATTTTAATGATCAATTGACAGAATAATGTACGAGGCAATAAAATATATAGTTTACTATTAGATAAATGCAGTGTGAACATGTGAAGCCTCTTTTTAATATGTATTTGAATTATTATATGGTTTTTCAATAAGTAACAACAAAATATGGTTAGATGTGTTAACATATTATATGTATATAACATCTTTCATTTTTTATTAAAATGAAAAGTGCTACCCATTCTTTTAGGCTCCAAACAGTGGAGGGGTCACCGTCAATCTTATCTTATTGATAATTAAACTAGAGAGGAGAGGTACAAGTCTACCTTCTTAATATTATCTATCCATCTATCTTTTCATCTATGACACCGGGGAAACTTGGAACCAATTAACCAGTACCATACAAGTGAGAACTAACCAGGTGATATTTATCATGGTTTTTAAAACTGATTCGGAGATCAAACCAGTCAGGGGTCTGGTTATTGGGTCGAATGGTCTGATCGTTCGAACCGAATGATTAGTCCGTTTTAACAACAAAAAATGAAAATTGGTCAAAATCGTTCGAACAGTTAATCGCCCAAGTCAGCAATTTGTTGATCAAAATCAATGGTTTTTATGGAAAATCCGGTTTTGAAGAAAACCGGAACCGGAACCTGATCGGTTCCCGGTTTTCCAGTCCGACTATCCGATCTGGTCCGGTTTTGAAAATCATGACATTTATCAAAGTTCACGGGTATATATATACCCACCATATAATCCAATAATATTTGCCCCCGTGACTATCATATGTTTATAATTGGGAGTACCTTAGGCTGCATTTGGAAACGAAGCAAATAGAGTGTAAATCCCGGTTTAGGGTAAATTTGCACTCTGGTTCACTTTTGCCTGTGTTTGACAACATTACATTTATGCATTGACAAATGACAAACCAATGCATATTTACATTGATAATAAGATGTAAAAGTATATCAATAAAAAAGAAAGTAAATTTGCATTCAAGTGGGCTTTTGATACAAAAGGCATATGCTTTATTAAAATTTGTGTTTTTTTTGATAAATTATTAGAATTTGTGTTTTTATCCATTACAGTTAAAAATCTGTTTGGTAAGAAGATAAATTTGTCAGTGCAAAACTAATCTAACTTTACAATTTATATGAACCGTTTTACACTCGACATATTTGCATCACTTTCAAACGCAACCTTATGGATAATTATTATATACAGAATACATCTAAAATCCATCATTAGTGTTATACCATCCATGACCACCATTTCTACACTATACACATGGTTCTCCATACCCTACATGGAGTATACTATATCCAGAAGATCAGATTCTTTGGCTAGATAAATCCATTTGCCATGGTTATGGTACTGTTTTCCTTACCATTTAATCTTATTACCTTATGCACCATAAAGATGCTAGACTGGATGGTAAGCTTCGATTACTTAGAAGTAATGAGTAGTGTCTAGTGCCTACCACAAAGAGTCAAAGATTGGAAATCAAGTGGATGATAAAAGGGTAAAGCCCACGTAAGAGAAAACAAGTGTCAGTGGATGAGAACCACAAAACCTTTGAGACAAAAAACATTATGATTTATGACAGTGATTCATACAAACAAACGACAGAGCAGATGGTTAGAGATCCCCCTTTCACATCAGTATAAGATTTCTCATGTGGGACCAATCTAAAGGTAAAACCTATTAATAATTGCCGTTATCTTTTTTTGAACGTAAGGCTCAGTTTGGAAGGTGTACAAATATGTAGAGTATAAAATCTTATATTTTATATTATTTTGTATATAAATGCACTGTACATATTTGTTTTTGTACTCCTTCCAAACTGAGCTTAAAGCTACGTTTGGTTGTGGTGTAAAATACAATTTTGCACACTGTAAATGATGTCTTGTCTGGTTCAAGTGAATACAAAATGAAAGCGGATTTAGATTTTCTTTAGTGCTCTTTTTGTTTGGCATTTAACGATACAGAGTATGATGCAGCTTTGTGAGCGTTTGTTTTATAACATGAAAACAATTGGAAGAGTGACTGCGTTGCCGGAAATATACATTTCCAATTTTAGTTCTGGCCAGTGTGTCTTAGCTTTGTTCTGATTTAGACAAATGGGTTTATTGGAAAGAACCAAAAAGAGAGTTTCACTTCTCAAACCGGTTAGCATTTGATTTTTACCGAGAAGCAGAATTCACAAGTAAATAGCATTCATCAAATTTGGTGATTTCAACATTAACACCAAAACCAAAATCTAACTAACTCACAAGTTACGACTTCAACAACGAAAGAACCTTCATGAGTTTCAGTAGTCTTCTGTGACAGATTGAAACTGATCAGCGACTCCAATTGCAATGTAAATGAATCATTACGATTGGTGTTGACTGTTGAATGAAATTCTCAGAAACCCACTCAGTCCTGCCAGCTGAGCCATTGGATTTTATTATCCTTTCTCTTGCCTTTTCTCTCTCCAGAAGCAGAGCTCAATTGTTGAAGAAGAGAGTTCAACCGTTCACTTGTTGGAGCTTCTAATATTTATGATCTTGATTTCTTCAAAAAAAAAAAAAAAATAGAAGAATCAACTATGAAATCCCTTACCTTCCAGGAAATCAGAGGAAATTGATGTAGAAGCCACCGGTGTAGCAAGAAGTCATCTTTGTCTTAGATCGTTGGTTGGATTTGCAGGTTCATAGGTCATTGATGGAAAATAATTGAGATCGGATTTTACCATTGTAGTTGCTTTTCCGGTGGAGTTCTTCGAGGTGGTCTTCAAAGTATACGAATGACATGGCTTGTTTACATCGACAAGAATGAGTGTAAAAGTTTACTTCGAAAAAATCGAAGCAAACTTAACTTTTACGCTTGTATCAACGGATATTCTGTCATCCACAGATTTACATCGATTTTGGCAATATTTTGACACCATAAACAAAGAGTGAAAAAACTGGACCAGAGTAAATATTTACATCAAACCGGCATTTGCATGGTAAACAAATTTGAGGACAATTTTACACTACAAACAAACAGTGGAAAAACTGGGGCAGAGTAAAATATATCCCTCTTGTGACGATAATAACATTACGTGGGGTGTCATGTCAGTTCCAATTTGTGGACATAAATATCATGATCATCATCTACCCACATGTCGGAGCATAGTCATGGGGCCTGATGGCAGGGTATGTCCCATTCATATTTATTAGGGATACTAGCAAGTGAATCCATGCATGTGGTTGAATGGTAATTTGATAAGCGACCCTGAAAATAGATTTTATGTACATGGGAAAACAATATAAAATTGCTCAATGATTATTGAAAATTTCAAGACAAGTCTTAAAATATCATGCAACGATTGTTTTATGATGTTCCAATTAATTGTGAGAAAGGCAAGGTGCCAGCCGGCTGGTTGTAGCGGAGACTTGGGATGGAACCCGCCTGCACCTGGGCCCCATATATTGGAGAAACAAAAAAGTGACAGATACAAAAGCTAAAGTGATAATATATAATTATTTAGTCTATTAATGCTCCTACAAAGAAACATCAAAAGAAAAGGAAATAGAAAAAGAAATTAAAGAACGAGAACTGATTAGCGTCCTTTTTTTTTATGGGTAGAAAACTGATTAGCATCTTTTTTTAATAGGTAGAAAACTGATTAACTTCTTAGACTGAGAATCCAAGTAGAGGATGGGGTGGTGGTAAGTGCAATATGCAGATAGTGATACAGAGCTAATATGAAAAGCCCTTGTTTCTAGGCCATTTTCTGTTCAATTTACACGAGTTCGAATCACCTCAGTGTCTTATGGTATGGCGTTCGCCAGACAGTAGAATTCACACCGTTAACCAAATCAAACAATGAGTATCTTTACCTACAAATATACGCATAGAGATCACTCAGAAGCAAGAAAAATGAAGAGGGTGTTCTCAACTTAATCAATATACATTGATTTACAGATAGAACGAGCCAAGAATCACAGGTGTTACCTCATATAACCTTGCAAGAGATCAAACAAGAAAGGAACATCTACTGGTCATGATGTTCTACATATGAAGTGGAAGAAATCCGTTGCATTACAGGTTCATCTTAAGAACAAGATGAAAAGAAATGCATCAGAACACAATTCCATGTCCATGTTCTTGTATAAGCATGGGAGGCTTGGCTTTATGGCCTTTTTAACTATGCTGCATGGTGCAACCTTTCCAGAAGCCTGATGAGAAGGCCTTAGTCACATGATGGAAATGTTGCATTGAAGTTGTTCCAAATATTGGCATGAGGGAAGACTTAGATGAAGCCTTCAGGTAAGCCTCGTTTATATCAGGGAAAATATAACAAAACTCGAACTTCCAATCCAATTTGCAATCCACAGAAGCACCAGTCAGATCAGCCAAGCATTGTCACGTTCAATCAATGATAACCCCACTTTTTCTCTGTTCTTTATGCAGATGGAGAACCATATTGCAACCCATTTACAATCCCTTGCTTGTTTAGAGATTTTTCATCCCAGTTCTTGAACTTAATCTTCACAGCCTTCACACTCTCCCCCAAACGGTGATTTTCTTCCTTCAATTTTTTAGCTCCATAATCAGACCCTGTAGCCAGTGGTTTAATAAAATCTAATGAGTCAGGCTTCATTTGGGTTTTCCTTCGCTTGTATGTTATAGGAAACGCCACACCATCTCGAAGGCCCTCAGAAATAGAAAGTTGATTGCATAATTTATGTGATCCTTCTGCACTACTGACATCTCTATGCCTCTTTGTTCGATCTGAAGATATCTTCACTGTTTCATGCTCCTCAATACCAGCACCTGAGATTCTTGAAGCTACTTCTGAAATTCTTGGATGCTTGGTGATATACTTTTCTTGCTTGGGTGTTATAAGCTTCTCCCCTTGGTAATATTCAGTACCAAATTGGAATGATTCCAGGGAACTTTGGGACGGTTCTCTACTTCTCAAATTCTGCCGAAGATTTTCACTTTCACATGCCAACTTCCTTCCATCAAGGGAATTCCTTGATGACAGATGGCCTCCTTTTGCACTATTTTCATCTCTGTTCCATTCTCCAGGTTCACTTCCAAACAAGCTGTGTTCTGGTAAATCTCTGATGGCATCAAATGATTGATTCTTTGCTCGCCTCACCTTTCTGATAGAATTCTGTAAGTTTCTGCTTGGTCCAATGGTACTATTTAGAAGGTCCACTCTCTGCCGATCCATGTAATCAGGAACCTCAGGACTTCTGTAAGCTTTTCTACCACGAACTTTATGTGGAAAGGATGATTCCCCATCATAATCCCCTACATCCCAATTATATAGAGATGCTGGCGAAGGAGAGAACCTAGATGTCTGCAGAACTGGAGCTTCAGTCAACTTTGTTGGTTCTGAATATATTGACATTGTCCTTGAATGTTCCTGCCGTGTAGAACGTTTAGGGACTATTTTCAGCACCCCTTTTGGTGTAGGTTGGCTTTGTGCCCAATTATAATTGGAACCTGTTTTCAAGAAACATGTTTGTTGTGAGCCCATTCCAGCAGGCTTTATTTTCAGAACCCCCTTTCCACTGGTATTGGAACTGACCAATTTCATTCCACTGGCAACAGGAGGCAAAAGTTTGGTTGTTTCTCCTTTTGGATCTATGTATTTTGTTGTCTTTGCCGAAGGGAGCAAAGCTGTTTTTAAGTTGAGATTCTTGCTAGTCAGATCCTCATCTACTGGATATGCATTAAGATCAAGCGGATCCTTGCCTGTGTGGTTCTTCCTCACCTTCCATATAAGGATCCTTTCTTCAATACTGCTACTTGGCCGGCATTTATCCCACATCCTTTTCATGTTGGAGAAGGTCTGGGCCATATTTTCATGGTATAATCTTAGTGAATGATAATATGCTCTTCTCTGCAAAAACTGAAGAGACTCTCTGAAACGAGTCACTTTTGGAGGATAGAAACCACCTTTCAATCTCTCAAAAAGTTCCACCAAGGGACTGCCAAAGAACATATTATTACCACTAAGAAGCTCCCTCATAGTCAGCCAAAAGGTCTGCTGGTCCATATCTGGGAGGTATGCGGAGAGTGAGAACCTCTCTTCATCTGTTAAGCATGAATTCCATGTTTCCAAGGATAGAATTTCCTTAAGATCTGGCAGATCATAAAGCTCATAAGGAATACTGCACATCTGACCTCCAAGCATTCCAAACTCAAAACCCATTTCCTCCGTTGCACAATCATCAGAATCATCCCCTGAGTCTAAACCCACAACATTGCTCTCATCTCTCTCTAGGCCATCTTCATTTGGGAAGTAACAGATATTTCCCAAATGGTTACCCCCCTTTCCCATATGATCCACAGTCTTCACAAGTCCCATAAGCACAGAAAGGACCAAGTAGACTATCTAGTTAAACAAGGATTTGAAACTATCAATCTGAGATCCAGGAAGCTCGTGGAAAATGCCTGCAGTACAGCAAAAAAAAAAAAAAAAAAGAAAAACAGAAACAAACAAAAAAAAACGGAGAATAAGTTATCAGAAGCATAAGAAAAGCATGATACACCTTGTAGAAATTACACAATGGCATTCAATAAGCCCAAGAATATATAAAATTATTTTTTGGGGTGGTGTTTAGTGGCCCTTCTGAACAACTTCAAGTAACACATGGGCTTAACTTGTACATGATTGCTTTTTTGGTAATTAATGCAGTTCATAAATTTGACTGAGAAAAATGTAGTGCTTTATGAACACATTTCAATTATAAATGAAAAGAAAAGGTGATTTACAAGTCTAGCAGTGCTGGCATCAAGAATGAAGTGTCAAACAAACAAGAGACAGCATATTCAAAAAAGAAGCACAGCTAAGGTAAGGATGTTGAGTGGGATAAGTATAAGGGATAGAACAACTGCAATCATAGGAACTTAGGTGATGTAAGACCTACTGCTCTGATACCAAATTAATGCAGGACCAATGGCTCTAACACCAAATTGATGTAAGATGGCTATGACCAAATAATGAGACTAGGAGAGTTAACAATTTGGCAATTGCTCAGCACCAATTTTGGTGTAACTTTATTCTGTTATCTTAATGGATTTTTTTTATTTACTACCAAAACACACAATTGGTTAAGAAAGGTTTAGGATTTTATGACCTGAGGTAAGGATTGGTAAGGGTTAGGCTTTAGGCCAAATTGTTTAGAATTGCATACTCCTCTGAAAGAGCATGAGAAAATAGAAAATTCAAAAATTAAGTGCATGTTAAATGCAACCATAGATCTAGTGAGCCAAGTTGATGCTCATTCTGAAGAAATCAACGTTATGAGCTGGGCAAGGCCCTTTTTCTCGTGGATGCACCCTTTGCCTGACCTGCCTATCTTCGCAATGTGAGGAAGAAGATGTGGTATTGCATGTAGTTAGTTGAGATCAGAGATGAGAGAGTGTTGGATTATATCAAGGGAAACCTGATCTCTAATTATAGACTACTGAATTAAAAAGAAAATATTTACATTGACGCAGACCCATTTTTATACAGCTTTGCTGCAACAGTTGATTGAAACTGATCTAATGTTGAGTTGTGGATGTCTTTTCCTTCTTTCCTACAAACTTGTAAGCAGTACTGACTGATTGAATTGACCAGAACCATTTCACAGCAAAACAAACTCTACTTATTAGTTCTTTTTTTTTGTTAATACCGGAAGAACTTACAAACCATGAGGAGAAGCTACACCCCACGCATCAGCAAAGCAAATAAAAAAAAAAAACAAAGAATTACAAAACGAAGGGGATGATATTTCGTTCTGGTGGCTGAACTCCGCCAGCCAATCCGCTGCATGGTTGGCCTCTCGAAAGGTGTGCGAATACGTAGTTGTAAGATGAAATTTCATGCATATCTCGTAGCAGTTCTCTGTCGTATTCCTCACTAATGATGTGCACAAGTTGCATTGCTTGATGTACTCCCCATCTTGTCACTTCATGCCCTTCTAGTAGAAGGCCATTCTTATCCTTTGGAGGATTTTCAATCAAGGTTTTAAAAGGCTGAAGGCATAGTTTAGGTGTAATGGCCCAAAAAGGTGAGGCGTAAACCTCAAGGCGTTGCGGGGTGTAAGCCTCAAGGCTTAAGAATAAAATTAATTAAAGATTATAAGTTCATACAAATAATATATAATATGCCAAGTTAGAATGATAGAAGGTATAAATATCCATAAAATAAAAGTTTATAAGCAATAAGTTTCAGCAGTTAAGCATTAAATAAAATAATAACAAATCAACTAACGATTATAAACATTTTACATTTCATGTTTCAAAATGTAAAGTTCTCAAATATTTTTTTAAGATAAAAAGTTCTCAAATAATTCAAATGACCAATTTAGAAGAAAGGAAACATATGAAGAATCATCCATATAATTGGATATTAGCTTTATGGTCATTCAATAGTTCAGAAGAAAGAATATAACTTAGCTAATTTGTCTATACAAAAAAAATCAATAAAAAGAAAATAAGTCGATTAGGAAAAGAAATGAGGGGATGTTAGATTTAGAATAATAAGAAAAATCGCCTCCATGTATCCAAGAGAAACTAAGAACTTAATTGGCCCTTTTTGCGTTGAACTCTCCTAAAACACTAAGAGAAACTAATAGAACTTGATTTCTCCTATTGGTTTTTCATTTTTACTCTTTCATTTACTTGCCTCAGAATTATTGAAGTGCTTCTTCCATATATCTTGAATTACAAAAATGCATTATATATATATATATATATATATTGAGAGAGAGAGAGAGAGAATTAAATCACTAATAATCATTCATACTTGAGGCTTACACCTCATTCTGACAAAGGCTTTAGGCATACTTGAGGCTTACACCTCATTCTGACAAAGGCTTAAGCCTTGAGGCAAAATTTGTGCGCCTTGCCTCAAGGCTTAAACCTTGTAAAACAGTTTGCAATATTCTTCTTTTTTTCTTTTTTTTTTTTTTGAGAAAAGGTAAAGTATGCAATTTATTAAAAAAGAAAGAAAAGTATACCACATCCACAAGGTCTCGCAATAGAATCCAACAACCAAAGAAAGCAAACTGAGCCCAGAACAAGGAAAAGAATGCCTCCCCAATACTTCCATGGTCCTGCAGCTTTAATGTTCAAATAAAGCTTCCCAAACTTTTTTTATCAGTGAAAGGATTTCATTAATAAATCAGAAACTTAGTACATTTATAAAAGCAATCCACCAGCCCAAATTACACCATATTACAATTTTTCCCAAAACAAAGAAGGCCTGTCAACTCTTTGTTTTGCTAACACATCTGCCATCCCATTTGCAGTCCTGCTTACCCAGCTGAAATTAGAATTAAACCTCTTTGCTAGGAGATCAATTTCCCTGGAAGCATGTCTGTATTTCCAAGGGGTTGAATTGATTTTCTTGGTCCATGAAATGACTAATTGCGAATCTCCTTCAATTTCCAATTCCTAACTCCGATCTGTACTGCAAGTCTCATTCCCTGTAAGAGAGACAATATTTCGGCCTGAACCGAGTCTCCAAAGCCAATTGGTGCCAAAAACAAGGCCACTACCACTCCTTGGTTGTTTCTAAATACTCCCCTTGTGCCTGCTCTTCCTGGATTGCCCAATGAGCTGCCATCAAAGTAAAACTTCAGCTTATTTATATAGCTGGAGGTTTCCATTCCAATCTTATACTTTCTATGTGCCTAATTATTTTCGCCACTTAAGTCCAAGACCTTATTATGTTATTGGTTGAGAATTCTCCAAAAAGGTCCAAAGTTTTTATCCAATGTGTAGTCTTAACTGTTATGGCTTCAATCGGTTCTTCCTTTCATTTACTCTTCTCATTAAAGATCCTTTGATTTCTTTCTTCCCAAACAGTCCAAACCACCACTACTCTTACTACCCTCTACATAAGTCATCCTCTCTTTTTCTGTTGCCTCAAGAAACTGGAGTTGAATAAACCTACCACATCCTGTGGGGGAACCCATCTGCAGCCAAAAATAGAACAAAAGTATTCCCAAGTGCAAGACACAAAGGAGCAGGAGATTAATAAATGAGGAAGGGTCTCACCGCTATCCTTGCAAAGGAAACACATGTGAGGAGAGAGACACTTATTTGGCCTTCCTTTCTATAACAAGTCACGGGTGTTGATCTTGAAACCAAATTCTACCATCTAAAGTGCTTTGATCCAAAAAGACATTTTCCAGTTTTGTGAGTAGGAGAACAAGGGAATCATACTAACTATTCCCCAAACCTCTTCTAAAACCAAAATCCTAGTTCAACCCATGTTTCAAGAGCAAATCAAATTTAGAAACAAGTTCAACCTTGTAGTTGGACAAAGAGTAGAGTATAGGAAATTGGAACTTAAGGGGCATGTCCCAAATCCATAGATACACTCAAAATAAGATTCTCTCCTCACATCCCACATCAAAATGAGTGAAGTTAAGAAAGGTTGGTAATACCTCTATCATTGCTTTCCAAGGGGATCTTGAAGAAGCATGAAATGCCAGTTTTGCATCCCAATCATTTTCGGCCACACCATGAATGCTTCCGATGACCCTATGCCACAACCTATCTCCTAGAGGAAATCTCCAAAGCCACTTTCCTAGGAGAGTTATATTTCTCTTAATCAAATTCCAATAATGTCAAGTCCTTCCTACTCTTTTGGCTTGCAAACTTGTTCCCAATTTATCAAGTGGTCTTTTTTTCCATCACCTAGTTCCCACAACAAGTCTCTCATAAATTTTTCTAATTGCCTTGCTATTTTACCCGATATTCTAAAGGTGGATAGGTAATAGGTAGGCAGGTTAGCTAAGGTGGACTTGATCAAAGTAACTCTTCCTCCCAGGCTCCCATAAAGATGTAGCTTCTCTTCCACAAAGCTAATTTTCTTTAGCAAATCTTTCTATCGCCGATTTCCAAAAGCTTTCAAATTTTGGATTAACCCCCACCGATTTCCAAAAAAATTCTCTTCCACAAGGCTCCAACACCACATTCTTCTCAAAACTCTAACCTACAATCTCCTCCCAAATATCTCCAGCAGCATCCTCATCCATTCCAACCAAACCCTAGTCACTAAAACTTTCACCATCTTTTAAGCAATGTCTTCCAGCTTCTTGATCCATCCCCTCCTTAGGCATTGGATATTTTTCTTCCAATTTCCTAAAAGTTTCTCCTTGCTAACTCCTCGACCCCTACAAATCGAATACCTAGAATCTTGCACACCTCCACCTCTTCGTTCACCACCAATTCCAAATCAGTTGAGCTACCAACTTGATGGACTTCATCCATGACAATTTCTTCATCACTTGATTCCAATACTTCATTACTTTCATTTCCAACCTCCTTATCTTGAACCAATGATTTTGTTCTATATTTCCTTTCACTTTTAAAATCTTTTGAAAAGGAAGCCCCATCTCCTTCTCTCTCATCCTTGTCAACCACTTCTTCCACAGCCAAAACAGTCCCCTCCTTAGATTAGTCAAGCACACCCTTCTTACTTGGACAATCACTAGTAGTGTCTAGTTTCTTTCAATTGCATCTCCTTTCCTCCATAAAAGTATTTAGTTATATGCCAAACATACCCTTCTTTGTCCCATAGTGAATTCTCTACAACTTTCCACAAAGACCAATAAGCTTTCAAGTCTGCTGCAGTTTTCTTTACCATGTCTGATAAAGACAACAATAGACCATTACTGTGGTGTATTAGAAGCCCAAACAAACTTGAGCTCACATGCTTGTATTATAAAAGGGGTCATGTGATCCTTCTCTTCTGGGCTTCAAAATATTAGCCAGCCCACCAATTTGATTCAAGTTTACACACCCTAAACCCTTCAATTGAGGTCCCAGCTTCTGATCCGCCCATGTGACCCATTAAGTTCTGGCGTGTGGTGATCAGGTTTGCCTGCTCAAAATAAACACTCGCATCTTGTTGAGCCCTTCATCATAATCCTCTATCTTCTACAACAAACTGTCTTTTCCCTTGATCATCTAACCCACTCCCACCTGTCAAAATTTGTTTAAAAGTCTTGCCACACTCTGCTTCCCCTTCTTTTTTTTTTTTTTGATCAATGAATAAGTATTTTATTAATCCAGAAAATAAGAGTTACAGGCAACCCAAGGAAAAGCATGAAATGCGACCTTTCCTTTAAGATTGATTATAGCATTACAAGATCAGATGAACATGATTACAAGGTAGCCCCAAATAAAGAGTCCCGAGAAACCCCCTGTTTAGCAAGTGAATCAGCCATAGAGTTTGCTGATCTGCCTACCCACTGGACTCTGACAGTCATATTTCTTGTTAGCCATTTGACTTTTTTAAAGAGGTCTTTATAGCCCCAAATCACGGAATTCGGATTCAGCAGCCATCCCACCACCACTTGAGAGTCCCCTTCAATAAGCAAGTGCTCTATCCCTAACTGGTTTGCAAGCTGGATACCTTGTACCGCAGCAAGCAGTTCAGCCCTTATAGAGTATCCCAGACTCACAGGCCCCGAATATAAGGATATGGTCATTCTGTCTTTATTTCTCAGAACTCCTCCAATACCCGAGAGTCCAGGGTTAACTCTACTACTCCCATCAAAATTCAGCTTAATGAACTTCTCCCCAGGTGGCTCCCATTGTACTAAAAGTCTATTATTCCTAGTAGAAGCATTGGCTCCTGCTAACAAGTTCCTCCATAGGTCATCGAAGGAATAACTATCAAACAAGTTTAATGTTTTCAACCACTGAATTTCCCTTGTCAAAACACAGTCCTTAACTTCTGACATGCTCCTTTCCTTTTCAGAAAAATTTATGGTGTTTCTTCCCAGACAGTCCACAAGATTGCTGCTCTAATACCCTTCCACATAATTCTCCCTCTCTTTGTGTGCCACTCAAAAGTAGACGGACTATACAACAAACTAATATCAGATGGTAGGTTCCACCTACTCTCAAACAGCCCAAAAATCCAATCCCATAGAGCTGCAACAAAGGAACAAGGGATCAGTAAGTGGTAGCAGTCCTCACTTTGAGTTTTACAAAGGACACACCAATTTGGTCTCTTCCTCTGCAGGTTTTCAAAGGTATTAATCTTACCATAGTAGACTTCCCAACAGAAAACAGCAATCTTTGGGGGAATAGGTCTGATACAGACTTGACCTCTCCATTAACTAGAACTGAAAAATAACAAGAGGTTATACAACCACTCACCCAACTACACCACCTGTCCCCAAATCCACATTTCCTTAACACTTCTAATAAAAAGTTCCAGTCCACCAGGTCGTAGGCTTTCTCAATATCCAACTTACAAACAAAGCCTTGATTACTTGATCTCCTCCACACATTCATTTGCTATGAGGATCTGATCTATAATTTGTCTACCCTGTATAAAGGATCCTTGAGCTTGAGTAATGAGAGAGGGAAGAACCTTTTTGAGTTTCAACGATAGCACTTTTGCCACAATCTTGTATATCTTGGTCACCAAACTGATCGGCTTGAAATCTTTAGGATGTTTTGCATCTAGTCTCTTAGGGATAATAGCTAGGAAGGTAGCATTTATCCCCCAACTAATAACATGGTTGTTTTCAAACTCCCTAAAAACCTCAAACAAGTCTTCTTTGATAATGTTCCAACAGTCTTGATTAAAGGCCATAGTAAATCCATCAGGTCCAAGCGCCTTGGATCTATCCATTGAGAAGGCAGCTTTCTTTATCTCCTCTTCTTCAAAGTTTCTTTCCAACCAGTCCATCTCTAAGGTAGATAAACTTGGCCAATCCAAATCCACCACTCTCACCCAACTCCCCAAAGGTCTACTCAAAATGGATTTAAGGTGGGCTACAAAACAGTTAGTTATCTCCTCTTGAGACTCAATTTTCACTCCCTCGACCTCAAGCTTAGCCACAAAGTTTTTTCCTCCTCCTCCTATTGACCATATTATGAAAAAACTTGGTATTCCCATCCCCTTAATCCACTTATGCCTACATTTTTGCCTCCAGGAGATATCCTCCCTCAAAAGGACCTCTTCTAGTTCTTTCTTCAACTTCCATCTCAACTCTCTTTCTTGTACACTCATGATCCTTTGATACTCCTTTGAGTCTAAATCCTCAATTTGAGTTGACAATTTAGCTTTGAGCTCTTCCACCCTACCGAATTCCTCCCTATTCCAATCTTTTAGTTTAGATCTCAAACTGTTTAATTTCTTATGTAACCTCACCCCTTTCCACTTCACTCCCCTAATCTCTTCTTTCCACCATTCCTCAACCTTTGGCACAAAGTCTGGATGTCTTAGCCACATGTTCTCAAACGTAAAAGGTTTAGGTCCACCACCAAAAGTTTCTTGGCCTAGCTCGGTAAGGCAATGATCTGAGGTAACTCTAGGCAAAGCCTTAGCCACCAAACTCCTCCAGTGTGCTTCCCAACTTTCATTGAAAAGGAATCTATCTAATTTTGAGCAAGATGGGTTCTCCTGAAAGTTGGAGCAAGTAAAGCTGGCTTGTAGCAAAGGAAATTCCTTTAAATCACAATTATTGATAAAATCATTGAACCTGCTCATGCTAGTAGTGATAGCTTGTTAGGGATTGTTTGACTCATTTAGGAACCTTATTACATTGAAATCTCCACCTAAACACCAAGGACCTTCCCATAACCCTTGAATCCCGTGAAGCTCTTCCTACAATTCATTTCTTTCTCTATAATTATTTGGCCCATACACATTGGTTAACACCCAAGTAAAACCATCCTCCACCATCTTGAACTTCAAAGAGACAGAAAAACTACCTATCAGTTCCTCTAATGGTTCTACCACATCCTCTCTCCAATGCATAACTATACCCCCAGAGGGTCCCCAGGAGGGAGTTGAGCACCAATTCACACCTCTTGCTTTCCACACACTTCTAACCCATCTTCTATCTAAATCTGTTAGTTTGGTTTCCTATATTAATACAATATCTAGCTTTTCCCTCCTTAGCAAATCCTTTATCAACCTTCTTTTCCTTGCACTTCCTAAACCTCTCACATTCCAGCTAATGATCTTCATCACCACAGTTGTAAAAAAACACCCTCCTGACACCCTCTGTCCCTCACTTAGGAGCCTTCCTCCTTTCCCCTCTTCCACTGAATTCTAAATCCCCTTCAATGTCTGAGAATAACCTTTCTACTTCTGATCTTTTCTTTTTCTTTCTGCTTTTATTAGAATGTTTTTCCTTTGCACTCTTGACTTTTCCTCTTCCTTTCTTCTCACTACAGGTGGTCCCAATGCATTCTGACTTTTTTGGCATTGCCTCCACATGCTCTTTCTGTTTATATTCTTCCAGCAAGGCACAAATTTGCTCCCAGATGCTCTCTAGTTCCTCCACCTGCCTTTTACTCAATAAAGAGCTTTCTTCCCCTATATCACATCCAACCCCCTCCACCTCCACTCCCTCACCTCCAGCTGTTCTGTCTAATTGGGATGCCAAGGCACCTGCTTCAGGCATAGAACCCAAGTTAGTATCAAAACCCAAATGGACAAACGTACCTGGCCTATCAGGGAGTGAATGGGCTACGGAATGTGTTGGGGTATCAGTATTAGAATTCTGGACAAACATCATTCCCTCTGACTGAATCAGTTGTGGGTTTAAGCTTGGTTCGATCGTAACCTTGTCAACCTCTGTATTTAAAGAAACCTTTCCTGGGTTATCCTCTGTGTGTGCTTCTTTATAAACCTGCAAAGAAGGTTCCTGCCCACCATACTGAAACTTTTTGATAGTTGCTTTCCTGGAATGGATTTGGTTGCTAGAGTATTTGTATCCTGACTGTCCTCTATAGTTGCTGCTAGATTCCCCTTATTCTCATTTCCAAGGCCTTCCGAAACAGAAACTTCCTCTAGGAAAAGAGGAGCTGTGTTTAAACTTTCATCTTCCCACAACTCCTTTGTGGCTTGTCTTGTAGATTCACGCTTCCAAGGCTTAGAGTGTCTTTTGAGTCTGAATCTGAATTGCCCTCAGCTTGTGTTGACATATCATCTTCGTTGTCAAGATCACTACGTCAAACAAACATGGGATTGCGACGATCTTGAGAGGGACGAGGGAGTTTTTTCGAAGGAACTCATTGTAATGAGCATGTTTTCTGGTTTGAAGTCTTCACAGACTTGGAGGAGCTCGAATGGGGACAATGCTGGACGAATTACATCGTCTATCAACTGGCCAGCTTTAGTCATGTATGTCTTTTAGGGAGCATGTGACTTCTTATCAAATGGGCTAGATCCAGATGGCCCAGTGATGGGCTTTTCTAAAGGCCCAGACAATACATTAAACCCAGCCTGAGTCAAAAGCTTGGTCACATGGGTTTTTAAAGGGGCAACCCCTTTCGGGTTGACCCAACAGCTCAACACTCTCAAGCGCCGACTCAACTTCCTTGGTCAACCCAGTTTTTTCTTTTATGTTCGAATGGATTAACTTATTCAAATTTTTGGCACCTGAAACTAGCACCTGAGCAAAGGTTCTTTTGATTGTTAGTCCTTTACCTTGTAACTCACGTATTTGACCATCTTTCCTGCCCATATCTTTTGGTTGGTTGAACCTGTGTTTGTCCATTTTAGTGAAACTTTCCATCTTCCTCTGATTCTCCAATCCTAGACTGCCAAATAGAGCCTGTGCTTCCACCAGTTCATCTTCTTCCTGTCTAGCTTCTAACCACAGGGAAGCTTCAATAGTGGAGACTATCCACACCTGTAACGACAGTCCTTCAGCCTGAAGAGTGATCTTCCTAGGGATCTCCTCTGGTTTAACTCCATTCAGTAACAGGGCAGCAGAGCGCAAATCTCCCCAAAACTCCCCACCAAGCCGAGCTCCACATAATGCAGCAATAGAGATGGCCACATCATGTTTCCAAAGATGGAAAGGCAGCCCAATTAACCTGACTATCACTCCATCTTCAATGGCATAAGATTTAATTAGAAGAAGGAGACCATTTATACAGAGTAAAGGATCCCATATCCTCTTGAAAACTCAAAGCCTCAACTTCCACCAAGTCTTCAAGAGGATCCAATACTGCCTTCTTACTGTTAAAGGGAGTTAATATGAAAGTCTTCCTTGATCCCAACTTGCACATCAAGATATCAGCAACCGACCTCCAATCCTTAATCAGATTCTTAGATTCAACCACTAACATTTTATTCCAGTGATCTATACTGAAGCTTGCATTTAATAAAGAGTTACTGTTGCTGTATGCCATGGCTATAAAACCCTGGGTGATACTCTCATCCTCCAATACTGATGAGTTTGCAGCAAATAATCCCTTGCCTTCTTCTACAGTTTCTTTTTTTCTCCTGCTGTAGACTCCTTCAACCTATGAATGCAGTTAAAATCTCAACCACTCCTCGCCACCCTTGACTGTTTTTCCCAGCAGGGAAACCGACCATTTGTTTCATTCCTTTGTCGAAGAGCTCAGTTAGGGAGATGAACAACCCTTTTGCATTCTGTTTACTTTCTACTACATATCTTCTACCTGACTTTGTTTTCCTTTTGTTGCTGCTTCATTCAAGAAATTCTTAATCCATTCTGCCGTCTCTAAGCCTTCCACCAGAACTGTAGCCTTCTTAGATTCCCTTATCTTTATGCTGTAACACCCTCTGATTCTTATTTCCTCAAAGATGAAGTCTTTAGCCTCCACTTTCACGGCCTTTCTCCATCTTGTAGCCTCTTCAAAGATCTCCATTTCTTCTCTTTCTCTCCCTTCCACTTCTTTCCTTAAACCCCTATCCTTGATACAAGGTTCCCCAACTTTTGCTCTTCCAAAAAGTTGTTTTTCCAATTCTGTGAAATTACTCTTTACCATTTAAACTCTCCAACCATTCTTTGCCATGTAAGACCTCATCTTCCACCTTCTCGTCTCCTCCTCTATGACCCTCCTTCCAGAGCTCTACCCCAATGGAGGTCAAAAACCAAACTAGAAAACTCAAACTCCCAGCAACAATCTCAACTTTCCTTGGAATATTTTCCAGCCTTACCTCATTCAGTCTGATAGTGGCCGAATGAAGATCATGAAGAAAGACACCCACTAACCTACCGCCACAAATCATAGCAAAGGAATTGAATGTTTCTTTTACCCAAACCTGAAGAGGAAGACCTAAAATGCCCACCATCACTCCATCCTCCAAGTGAAAATTCTTTGCATTGGAGGTTGGACACCATCTTAATATCGTTTGTTGACTCTCCTTTGCTTGAACAGATACTGCTTCAATTTCTAGTTTTATCTCATCTAAAAAATCAAGCAAAGCCTTACATTTCTCAAACAGGGTAATGATCATCATCCCTTTAACACCTAAGCATCTTAATATCGTTTGTTGACTCTCCTTTGCTTGAACAGATACTGCTTCAATTTCTAGTTTTATCTCATCTAAAAAATCAAGCAAAGCCTTACATTTCTCAAACAGGGTAATGATCATCATCCCTTTAACACCTAAGCTTTTTTGAATTGAAATAACTACTCCATTCCAATCTTCCACCTATTGCTTGGTAACAATAACTAACCTTTGCTCCCAACACTCCTTCCCTTGGTTAATTATCATCTTATGTCTTACCTTTATTAACAAAACCTACCACTAGTGAGAGATCTTCAGCCATACCCATCTCATCTCTATAAGTAAATCCCTCTCTCATTATATTATTTAATTCCTTCCTTTCATCTTTTGTAGTAACTAAATGTATTTTATCCTCCTTTCCCAAAAAATCTTGAAGCACCATTACCAGTTTTATCCACCCTTCGCTTTTTCTTTTTTCAGGAAAGCAAACCAGCTATTTTCTACCCAGCCCAAAACAGTGTTTTAAAAAGCATGGGAGGAGGCATACAAGGCGCCCCCAAAATGCCCTGAGGCGTATGCTAGAGGAGTTGACACCTCTGAAGTGTTCATATGCTTTTTTCATGAAGCATGCTAGAGGCGTACGCCTCATGCACACCTCATGTAAAAAGACAAGAAAAACAAGAAAAAAGAAAGAAGAAAAGAGAAAAAAAAAGGAAAGGAAAGGAAAAGAAAAAGAAGGAGAAAAATAAAGAAAAGGAAAGGGAAGGGAAGGGAAGATAAGGGGAAAGAAAGTGGGTCAGGGGCTAAGCCCTAGAACCCCTTGGGCCTTGGCTGGGGGGGCTTTGCCCTCCCTTCAACTAGTGCTATGCATCTTCATTTTTCTTAATATAAAAGATTTTTATTTAAAATAAAGAAAAATGAAAATTTTCTTCCTCTTCTTCCTCCTCATCCCCCTCCCTCCTCTTAAGGAGGCGTAAGCCTCCTTGTGTTTGGGAGGCTTACGCCTCTTACATTCTGAACTATGCCTCACACCTCTAGGTAGTGGAACGCCTCGCGCCACGCCTCCATGTTTTAAAACATTGGTCCAAAATACTCATCAAGTGTATGAAATAACCATTTCCGTTCCTTTTCCTTTTTGTATAAAATCTTCTATCTTCTTTTGCTTTCGAATCTTTCCGGCTCTATTTCTCTTCTTCTTGTGATAGCCTCCTCAATGAAGTTTTTAACCCATTCAACTGCATCACCTACTAGCAATACAATCATTTTCTATCCTTCCTTTACTTTCAAACCCTTCTCCTATTTAGTCCAAATCTCTTCGAGTAAGTTCTTTGATTCAACCTTCAACCATCTCTTCTGCATGGTACAACATTTTTACCAATTGTTACTGATTCAAAAAAAAAGCCCATTCAAGACCTAGGCTGTTTGCCTTTTACATTGGAATTACGAGCAATGGCTTGTCATCACCTATGACTTGTGGTTGAAAAAGAAAAACTGAGGCAGGTACAAATGTTTCCCAGATAGTATTTCCTATTACTTCTCATGTTTGTGCTAGTTTGTGTGAACTTCAAAGATAGGGAGATGGCCAAAATTGTTCAAAAATGTCACAGTGCTGTAGGCAAGGTTGACGGGGAAGGATTGGGCCAAAGGTCAGATGAAACTGAACAACTGAGGGAGTTTGGGGAAAGGATTTGGAGATTAATGGTAGAATATTTAGAGGAAGGAATGGGGGGACAGGAGCAGTTAGGTAAAATGGAAAGAGAAGATGGTCAAAGAACAAAGAAGAAGAAGAGTGAGAATGAGAATTGTAGGGCTAAGGACAAGGAGGAAAAGGAGGAGAGAAGAGAAATTCAAAATTTCACTAATGGAATGGGAATTAGGGGTGGCCACGAGTCGAGCTTCTCACGAGCTATTTGAGCTCGGCTCGGTTTAAACCGAGATTCGACATTCGAGTCGAGCTCGAGCCTGATATATATGCTCATTTTCTATTCGAGCCGAGCTCAAGCCTAGTGAAGCTCAGCTCATGAGGCTCGCGAACCTAATCGAGCCTAGTATAATAAATAAATAATTTTTTATTACATGCATATATACATACATGCATATACATATGCATATATATAATAAATAATTTTTGTTATATATAATAATATTTTTATTTGTATGTATAATAGTAAATAATTTTTATAATTCTTATTTTTTTGTGTAAAATAAAAACATTTTTATATGTATATTTTTTATTTTTTATATGTATAATAATAAATAAATTTTATAAGTCTTAATTTTTTGTATGTAAAATAAAAAAATAGATTTTTTATATGTATATATTTTACGTTTTAGAAAAAAAGTTGGCTTGTGGTCGAGCTCGAACTTGCGAGCTTGAACCGAGCCGAGCTCGAGCTCGAGCCTAACACAATTTTAGCGAGCTGAGCTCGAATAGCCAAGTATTCGGCTCAGCTCGGCTCGAATCCACCCTTAATGGGAATTAGAGTTATCAAACAGAGGGAGGGGGAGAAAATGTTAAAAAGGAAAAGATTAAAAGTGGAAATGCTTACTTCCTTAGGAATTAGAATGAGAAGAATGTATAAGAGAAGAAGAGGAAAAAAGAGATCCACAGGGAAGGGAACAAGGGGCCAAAAGATTGCCAAAGAAGATGATTAGCTGGATTGTAAGAGCCTTAGGGAGTGCCAAGAAGAGGAGAATATAAAAAGATTTTTTGAGGAGAATAAGACCAATGATTTTTTTTACAAGAAATTAAATTAGAAATAGAGAATGATAGGTGCATGAGAAGTACTTGGGGTTTCACAACTTGTTGTAATCTATATTTCCTCTATTTAATGAAATCTTTTCTCTATTGCTGATCAAAAAAGAAAAAAGAGAAGTGTTTGGGGGAAGGAAAAAGAAGTGGGTTTATTTACCTGCAATGGGTTCATCAGAGGGAGATTTGATTGTGTGGGAGGATAATAAGAGAGATTGTATGGAAGAAATTGTAGGAACTTATTTAGTGACAATGAAGTTCAAAGATAAAGGAGATGATTTTGAATGATGGTTAACTAATGTGTATGGGTCCTACTTCATGTAGAGAAAGGGAGAATCTTTGAGTGGAAGTGGAATTGTACAACATAAGTAGAGTGTGTGATGGGGAACGTTGTGTTGCTGAAGACTTTAATACCATGGAGATTCTGTGACTTGATGTATCTTATTAGTATAGTCCTTGTTGTACACTACACTACTTGTATTCTTTTTTCTCTTTCAGCCCTAGATGGGCATTCTTGATTCTTGTAACTGTACATATCTTTTAATACATAAGAGACTCTTTGAGGTGAGGGTCAACTATTTCTGGACACTTCTGAGATTATTCTTGTTCTCCTCTATTTGTCCAAGAGTAGGAGTTCTCATAAAAACCTGAAAAACAAAACCGAACCAACCAGTATATCTATTTATATGTATATTATATATGGCACAAATTATCTATATTATATATAAATATATGTGCATTATATATGTAAATATATACATATATTATATTTATAATGATCTATTTATAATATATAATATATTATATATCATTATTATTTGTAATATAATATATGTTATAAATATAGAAAACCAAAAAAAACAAAGAACCGAACTACTTAAAAACTGAAACCAGTTAACCGGTGGTACTGGTTCAGTTTCAGCTTAGAGAATTGCAAAAACTGGTAGGACCGGTTCAATTTCAAAAGATAGCCCACGGTCCAGTTAACCGAACCACAAGCACACCTAGCCAAGAGTGTGGACAAATACCACATGTTTTGTGCTGAGAAAAATATGGCGTCATCTAGAATCTCAAAGATCATGAGAAACTTCTGGTTTAATTTTGTTGGACCTAGTGCAAATAAAATTGCACTGCAACCAAACACAGCCTTAGGGACTTTTTGTTGGACCTGGGAAGTGATGAAAAGGATCGTCTCATGAATTGGGAGGAGGCGTGTAAAGTTAAAGAGGGGGTGGTTTAGGAATTGGGAGGGTTATGAAAAAAAATTGGCTATATTGGATAAATAGTTGTGGAGGTTCCTTCAGAAGGAGGAAAATCGTGGCATTTAGTAATCAAAAACACCCATGGGCTACACTCAAATGGGTGGGACACAGGCCTTGCTAGAGTACTACATTGAGGAGCCCTTGGAAAGCAATTTTGACCATCCTCCCCACCTTCATGCAACATAAGGTAGATGCCATCTCCGGCTCTAAGGTGAAGTTTTGGGAAGATATTTGGTGGGGAAATTCCACCTTTCTCCAAACACTTCCCAAAATCTACAACATTTCTATCTTCAAAAATAAACCTATTGTTGAGTTGGTGTCCTTTGATGGGAGTGGGTTAGTGTTGAACTTGGGATTGAGGAAAGCTTTGAGGGATCTAGAAATGAGTGAGATGACCACCTTACTGAATACAGTTCAAGAGGTGAATTTATGTCCTAGAGTAGATGGGAGAGTGTAGACACCCAATGTTAATGGTATTTTTACTTGTGCTTCTTTTTTTTGCACCCTTAACCCAGTGACACAAACCTGTTCACAGTAAAAGAGTTGTGGGGTGACCCTATCCCTCCCAAAATAAAGATTTTTGGTTGGGAAGGGGCTAGTCAAGTTATTAACACCTTGGATAGACTCCAAAGGAAGCGGAAGAACTGGTGTCTCTCTCCTCATGTGTGTGTCCTCTGTTTGAAGAGGGGGGAAAGCACCAAATACATTCTGTTGCATTGTGCCTTTGCTGCCCAGGTATCTTTTTCTCTTTGTATACATGTAGATGGTATCAATAGAAGTCAAGGATCTTTTCAGCTCTAATAGCCTAAGATGCACAACAAAGAGACAAAAAGAATTTATGGCAATGCTCTCATGGGCTGTTTTATGGGGGTTGTGGAATGAAAGAAATGCTAGATTGTTCAAGGAAAAGGAGAGTAAAGTGGAGGAGGTGATTGAGCTCACCATGATAAGAGTAGCTCATTGGGCTTTGATTTATGAAGGTTTCAGAGGCATCACTCTAAATGATCTTTGAAGAGAATGGAAAGCTGTTGCAGATTTTCGAAATCAGAAAACCTGAAAGGATAGTCAGGTGGTGTACACCAGTAGTGGGCAAGAGTAAATTCAACTTTGATGGATGCAGTCTCGGGAACCCTGGAGATTCAGGCACTTTGGGGAATAATTCAGGACCACCGACCACGATGGGCAGATTCTACATTTCTACTTGGATTTTCTGGTCCTATAGGTTTTGGACCTTTAGGTAACTCTCTTACAGCTGAACTGCATGCTCATCTTCAGGGTTTAAAATTGATAATTGCACAGGGTGTGAGGGAAGTAGAGGTGGAAGGAGACTGGCAAACTATAATATGTTGGGTGAGATCACAAAACATAATCCCTTGGGAGTTTAGGCCAATGGCGAGACAGGCACAATTTATGGCCGCCACTTTGAATAGCTCATTCAACTGGGTGCCTAGGAGTGTCAATGAACTAGCAGATTCTTTATCAAGGGCTGAGGTGCCAAAAAATCAATTAGATTGGGGATGCCCTGGGCCAGGGAGCAGTATGTAAAAAAGCAAACATTTGATATCTACTTGTAATTCTCTGCTCATTTGACTTATGCTCCAAGTTTGGAGTTAGTTGTGTATTCCTGGTCTGCTGCTGCTTGGAAGCAGGATGGATTTTCTTTCATTAAAGAATGAATATTTCTGTTGCTTATCAAAAAAAAAAATCATTTCACATCAAATTTGGGTTGTTGATTTAAGTCACATCATAAATCAACAGCTGGATAATTGAGAGACATTTTTTTTAACTTAGATCACAAAGTTGGATTACAGAAACGATGGGCATTTCTTCGAACAGCTACAACTGACTAGCTAAAACCTTGCCCAGACATGAACAAGTATTTCCACAAACATCTTCAATTCACATACTGACATTATAGTCCAAAGAGAATAGCAGCCACCAAATACAACAGTAGCAATACACTTGAGGTAGAACACTATTCCCTCAAAACATATTCTCACAACAACATACAGAAACAACCCATGGAAATGAGTGCAAACTCACATATCACCAGCTTGCTGACAACAAACAACATAAACACATATGCCTAGTATGGGAAACTTTGTCATAAATTTGATCAATCACTAACCAAGACTGAGTCAGACTTGAACCCCTTTAACCATTGACTGTGATACTATCTCAACCTAGGCTAATCAAGATAGTCATGTTACTTGAGAAGTGAAGGAGCTATAACATCAAAATACAAAAATCAGAATGAAAAAATAATGGGTTAAAGGAACACAAGATTTACATGGTTCAGTTTGATAGCCTACATCCACAGGACAAAGAGGCTACCGTACAAGATGGTAAAAAGGAGATTTTGGAACTATAACCAATTTCCAACATACACCCATTCTATCTCATGGTAAGCTCATTTCTCTTATTTGATCAAATGCAAAAAATGACTTATACAATCCTCGAAAACAAGATAATCAGAAATGAGATGTAGACCCCACATAAATCCAGAATTACAAATATTACCCAGAAATTACAATATCATCCCCAGATATGTGTCATGATTACACTAATACCCTAAGATCCTTCAACTGATGCTAGAAGAATTCAAAAGAAATTTCCGTGGAGAGATCGTTAGGGGTTTACCCATCCAAGAATAAAGGTTTTGCAAATTTTGTTCTGCCCATAACACTATTAAACTAAATTTTGATGGCTTCTCCCTGGTCATCTTTTTGGTGCTGTTGATAGGAACATCAATGTAGTAGTACCACGAGCCTAATCAAAAGCTCTTCCAGAGTGAAGATTATGGTATGTCTCTAAAGCCTAAGATTGATGAAGTCAATGGACAGCGAGATTTGAAGAGATTGAGGTGAATGGAGACTCTCAAGTGGTCATCAGATGGATAGGGGATGATTGTGATGATTCATAAAGATTTAGACAGCATACGAGAAGGGGATAAATATCTCATGCAATTGGATTGCATGGTCAGCATACTCAGTAGCCAATGTGCTAGATTGGGATTGTGCCTTTGAAGAACAAATTTTAATGAGATTTTCTACATTGCATAAGTTGTATACTTTGTCCAGGCTGTTCATGCTTTTCTTTTTCGGAGGAGGGGGCATTCCTCTTGAGAAGTACTGTTGGTATGGGATAAAAAGCTGTTTGGAATGAATGACTGCAATCCAAAATCTGTCATTAATTTTTTCAGGAGCTGACAACTGAAAGGATTGAGTAAAGAAGGCTATATTGTGTGGAAGACCACTGTTAATGCTGTAATGTGGATTATTTGATCAGAGAGAAATTCAAGAATTTTAAATAAGTTCGAATCTGAAGATAAGCTAAAAGCTATTCTAAGGGGAGAATTTTGTCTTAGGTTGGTGTGCATAGACTGTTTATAATTTTTTTTTATTATGAATAATCTCTTTTTGTAAACCAAAGGTCTTCATGTAAATTCCCATTGTACAGATCCTTGGTGCACATGGGTTCTCTTTTTGATTGAATGAATATACTTTACCTTCTTCAAAAATAAAAAATAAAAAAATGCATTAACTTCCCGTAAGCAAACTCATGGTACATATCCAAATCCCACCCTTTTCCACAGCCCCTAAACATATAAGAGGGAAATTATACACGGAAATTGCAGAAAGGGATTAAATAACAATAAGGTCCCTCAGAATTAGCATTGACAGAATATCGTCCAGAAAGAAAAGATCAACAAATTACAACCAAAAAAAAAGTAAAACGGAAATTCAGAATTCACGGAAGCATCAAAACAACAACATCAAACAATTTGAGAGAAGCATACGTCTTGAGAGGGGGGTACTCTTCTGATCCCAAAGCCCCCCATCCTTATAGGCGTTGTTTAAAGAGAATCAGATCAAGAGAACCAACAGATCAATCTCCTCACTCAGATACCAAAGAAAATTACACGAAAGCAAAGGTTAGCAGCCGAAACGAACTGAAGTTTTCAGATATTGAATCAACAAACAGGACAAGCAGACGGTCGTGAATTGAAACAGCAGAAACTTCAATTAAAACAAAGAGAAGCATATTTACCGCGCTAGCGAGAAGACCAGCGAAATCCCTCCTGAAATTTCAAGAGCACATCCTACAAATGGTCGATTGGATTTGAAGGGTTACATATAAAAGAGGCTCAAACCCTTCTTCTTCTTCTCCTTCTCCTTCTCTCGGACAAGTTTTATTCTAGAGAGAAAACAAAAAAAAATGATAAATCTGGAGTCTGGACCTGCCTTATTGAATTGGGCAATGGCGCTGCAGGGTTTGCAAAATGCGCAGAAGGTGCATGGCATCCGATTTCTTTTCTTTTTCTTTTTCTGTTCTTTATTTTTATTATTAATTTTTTTCCTTTTCTACCACAAGGGTCCCTATCTCTTTCTGGTCCTCGTCCTGTAACAATACCAGAAGTTGAAACACCACCCTCTCACCATCTCACCCCATTCTCTGTTCATTTTTTTGTTAATTAATTCAATTATGTTAAGATTCTGCTGCTCTACGAGCGTCCATCCGCTTGTTTATTGGAGTGATGATTCCATGAGCGTTTTCTCACCGAGAAAGTCAGAATCACCCTTCCGTGTTCATAACTCATTGGGTCGAATCGAAATAGGACAACAAAAATTTGTGAGCTTTTGTAATTGAGTGCTAACTCCAACAGAGCGCCTGTAATCATGAGCGCTCAAAGCAATTATCACGAATTGGATGCAATATTCTAGCAAGAAAATAATTACAACATTTTTGTTGTCAATGAGCGTTAGTTAGTTGCTTTATCATTTTTATTCAATTTTCGGCCCAATTAAAAACAAATACGTTTTACATATTCAAAGATCACACTCATTGGATCACCACTCTTTTTTTTAAAGAAAATTACATTGTGCTCCCCCCACCCCCTCTGTTTTCTCACAATAATACTTAAAACACAGCAGCTTCTAGTTTTGTGAAAAACCTTTGATAACTTTTGATTTCATTCAGCCGATAAATCAACTTTTGCAAAGCAACTTAATCAAAGCCTAAGCCCTCCCAAACAGGCCTTCAATTAAATATGCAAATGCACCCCTTGTGCTTAATACCATGTAATGGAGACATTGAAATCATGATCGTGTCCTCATTGTTATGAATGTGTATAATAAAAATAAAAATAAAAAAACATGGTTGCTCTCTATTTAAATTGCTTAAACATGACACTTTTTGCTTACAAAGGATGTCTATCATTCATTTGATGAGTTGAGCAATAAAACCCACTAAAACAAAAGTGAATCACCTTTCTTGGGGTTATTCAACAAATCTTTATTCCAGTAAAGGTTTTTCATGGACAAAAATGAGATTTTAAAACATAACATCAATGTTTGCTATCAAGACCATTCATGGAAGTTGTGTATTTGCATATTTATTTGAAACGTGAAATTAGATTTTTACAAGGGTCAAAATATGGGGGAGGTCTAAGTAATTGTCAAAAATCATAGGAAAGGTTTAAGCATTTTTTCCTTTTTTTTTTACATTGAATTATGCAATGGTCTAAAGGAATGCTTCGACTAATCCAAACACAAATTCTAGAAGATAAAAAAAAAAACAAGCTTATAGTCCAAGAGTTCACCAATGTAGGTTTTTTGTGCCATGATCTTAATGGGTGTGATCTATTTTAAATTATAGGCCCCACCATGATGTGATTTTAAATCACATTTTGCTGAAATTCACCACACCATGTAATGTGTGTTGTGGTTGAAAGAATTTTGTGAAAAAAATGAGCATATATAACTCATATGCAACGGTTTTTATTAACAAAAAATAATAATAAGAGAGATTACGTATGTTTTTGTTCCATTGAATATAAATGTGTCTACTAAAATCCAACAAAATATTGAAAACATCAAGGTCACGTTTGTTTGAGGTGTAAATAGAGAACTGGGGTAAATTTTACACTCCAGTCTGATTTTGCTAGTGTTTGGATGGGATGTGGTTTTACATCACAAATGAGTGTAAACCTCCACTCTGGGCAAGTTTTACATCAAAAATCAGTGGAAAGTCGCCACCGATAACATCGATGTAAAACTCCATCTTCTCAAAAATCGGTGGAAACTTCTCTCTCTCTCTCTCCCCCCCCCCCCCCCCTTCTTTTTCTTCTTCTTCTTCCTCAGTTTCACCATCCTCTAATCCTACCTATTGTTGCAACTTCCAATAGTGGTGGTTCTCCATCATTTCTTATATTTCTCTCATTCTCTATCTCTTTTTATCCACTTCTTTTCTCTCTATCTTGCCCCTTCTCTGCATCATCCCCAACCTTGTCCCCTGTCACTCCTGTTGCTATAATTCATTGTAATAACAAATTCAAACCAAGGAGTAGTAATCTACAAAAACAAAAAACCTATAAAAAAGATGAAGAAAGGAAGTGTTCTTGAGAGAAAGAAGAACAAGAAGAACAGAGAAAAGAATGAGAGAGCAATCAGTTCTAGACACCCCTCTCATTATTGTTTATACTTAAGGTAAAAACAAGTACAATGACAAATATGCCCTTATATGGCGTTTGAAAATAAAACTCAATAAAGAACTTAAAAGATGTGTTCTAAAAGACTCCAAAGGGTCCCAACAATTGTGTTGTGATCCCCACTACCTATCTAAACAAATAATCAATAAAATTAACTCATAAATCTGCACAAAATCCTCAACACTCTCCCATAAGTTGGGAGTAAATGCCACACATTCCCAATTTGCGTAGATCATGTTCAAACTTGTTCTTTTTTGCAATCCCTTTGGTGAAGGCACCAGCCAACTGTAACTCAGAGGAGATATATAGTAGGCAAACTTCTCTGGTTGTCACCCTTTCTCTTATGAAGTGTCTATCAACTTCAATGTGCTTTGTCCTGTCATGCTAAATTAGATAATGGACAATATTGATTGCAGCTTGATTATCACAATACAACATCATGGGCTCCTCTGCATCTATCCCAATCTCGTTCAACAAGGATCTAACCTAAACTGATTCTGAGACACTATGGGCCATAGATCTATATTCGGCTTCTACACTTGACCTTGCAACCACTGATTGTTTTTTTTGCTTTTGTATAAGACTAGATTTCCTTCTACAAATGTACATAACCCTGATGTAGATCTCTTGTCATCTAGACATCCTACCAAATTTGCATCAGTATAGGATTCCAGCTTCAAATTCTCATGATCAAGAATAAAATACATCTGCATGGATGTTTCTTCAAATATGCAAGTATCCTATTAATGGCTTCCCAGTGTTGAACCTGAGGAGCATGCTGTTAGACAGTCTTTGTATGCCCTTAGCTCCAATCAGAATGATGTACTTTTGACGTTTATTGTAAATCAACAAAGTGTATATTTGTTTCATGTTCTTGTGGTTTGTTTCTGTATTATACCCGTAAACTAAACACTTAATGAGACTCGTGTTAGTTTGGAATGTTCATAGCCGGTGGGTCAGTCTGGGGAGACCTATCCTGATAAGGCTAACACTGATGTGCTACCAAGTCGGTTGGGGTGGCCTGTCTCAGCCGCCGGGGTGAGACCTAAGGCACATGCAGTGTAGGATTAATTAAATCTTTGAACCGGACCAGATTTCCAGTATTGCCCTGGACCTTGAAGATTAATGGGCAAAACTGGAAAGTTACACCTGACCCCTAGACTCGATTATGATACTGCACTAGGTGTCGGATTAGGCTATCTTTGATATGCCAATCAGTGAGATCCTTAGCGGGGGTCAAAACCTGGGTATGTTGGGACAGTCTGAGAATTCATCTGAGTGGGTGATCATAGTGACAGGATCAGCCCCTTTGTCGGACAAAGGTAATGACCAGGGATGCACTCTCTGTGATGGAAACCAAGACTGTCGGCAGCCGATTTCAATCGTTGAGATTTGTTTTGCAAAAAAAATTATTTTATATGAGATATAAAAGTATATATATTACGGTTTCTAAAATGTTTGCAAAAGGTTTTAATTTTCGGGATCCATATATGTAGGGAGTGCAACACTATTCCTTGTAGCCGAGGGAGAGGTCCTCTCTTGTCGGGCAGTGTTTGATGATTATGAGCTGAGAGGTTAAGTGTAAGGCCACTAAGGGTAATGCCTGATGGGCTAATCTTGCATCTGCCCACAGTCCCTAGGTTTTTATAAGGTGGCTTGGCCCAGGGACCACTTAATGTAAGTGTTGGGCCCAATAGAAGCCCATGTGATGGGTTTCAGGGGGTGCACTGTCTACAACAGTGTATTCGGCCAGGCCTTGTAAATAGACTGGGCAGCAGTTTGGAAGCAGTTTTGAGCAAATAGACTTATTGGGCCTGAAGCCCATTTCGAACTAGCCTAATTTTATTAGTTAAATAGATGGGGCGGATCTGGGATTAAATCAACAGATAGGATAGGGTCCTACTCTATCCATCCAGAGAGACCATATCTGAATTCAAATCTAGAAACCTCCTGATAAGATCAGGAGAAGGCTGATCTAATCTGCAGATAAGATAAGGGTCTTATCCTTATCACTTGAAGAGAGTCCAGATTCAGATAATGATCTAAATTAGGAAACTCCTGATAGGATTAGGTGCTGATCTCTTTAAGCCTATAAAAGCAAGAGGGGGCGAACCATCCAGATCATCCCAGAAATTCCAAAGATACTAGATCTCGAATTACAGAGAGAAGAATACACAGTGTGACTGCGCCTTCTCCCTGTGATCCCTTCCTGCCGCCACCATACTGCCAGTTCGTTCTCCAACATTGTAGGAGTGATCAAGATTGGATCTTGACATCAGTCTTTGCTGAAAGGCTAATAGGAAGTTGTGCTCACTGCCTCCATTGGATTCTTGCTGAAAAATTCGGTTCGTAGGACGGACCCTGCTGATTCTGCTCCTCCATCCACTGTGTCATCTTCAGTGGGAGAAGTCTTTGGTGATCTTCTTTGGGCGTGAACACCTCCATTGAGAGATATTATTTCTCTGTATCAGGTATATCCCTCTCCCACTATTTCGTTTCAAATCTGGTTCGATTCATGGTTCAAGATTGATCCTTGAAAAATATGATTTTTTCTAAAATAGGGAATACGATTTCCAGTTGAAGGGAGAGAAAGTTTTGAACTTCGCCCACCCTATTCCGCATGATTTGGGCGTCCATGTGATGGATCTCACATCCCTTCAGTGGTATCAGAGCCAAGGTTCAAGTCTTGAACCAAACAAACCAGATCTGAAACCTGCACAAATACGCAGAAGGTGTTCTACCCGACTTGCGCAGTTTAAAGTTTTTCTGGGAAATTTGTTCCCAGTTAATGGGCGAATGATCTGAAATTAATTTTTATAAATCTGGAATTTATTTAGAATTATTCTTTATTATTTTCTTGGTTTATGGGCTATTCGTACAACAGGAGATCAAAATCTTGATTGGCGTAGTGAACCTGCGTTTTACAGTTTCTATTCATTCATTTTGGTCTATAAATAATTTTTTTTATTTTCTAGACTGAATGTATAGGATTCAATCTGATGTAATATTAATAGAAAATTAGGATTTCTATTTATTTTATTTTGGATCGAAGCTGGCAACGCAGGAAGGAGATTTCGCAGATGGGAAAATCGCTATCTGCGATTTGCAGTTTAAGAAACTGCAAACTGGGATCTAACCTCTGTTTTGCAGGATGGAATGTGCGAATAGCCTATCTGACTGATTCTTGCTTGATCTTTTAACAGTAATTAATTTTAGATTAATTCTTGAATTAAATCTTTAATTAAAGATCAAACCCTATACCCATTTGAACCAGATTGGTCCAAACTAGTTAGACCGAATCTAGGGTTCGATCATGGCTGAATGTCAGCCCTATTTTCCCACTAATGGGCTTGAGGATTGATAATTAATTAAGTGTTTAATTCGGCCCAACCTATAAAGGCCCAGTTTTAAGTTGTTAAAACTGCTAAAAGCCCACTTCACGGATAAAGCTATATGGGCCGAACTGATCAACCCTAATTCAGCCCATATACCTAGATAATATTAATGGTTAATATTATGGATTAAAATGGGCTTCAAATGGGATTTACAGATATTTAATTGATTGGATCAATTTATCCTTGCATGTGATGTATGGATGTGTGATGTGCTTCGAGCATGAACCATAAGAATTTGGTCCATGCAGTTTCGATAGTGGCTCTTGCGCACACCATGGTTGAATGCACATCATTGCCATGGTGTCCCTTTTGGTCAATGGATGACCTCCCTCAGTGGTGGGCCCCACACCTCCTGGAGAGGATACGTGCGGAACCCTAGCCAATTTGGGCCCATTGAAATCTGACTTTATGAAAGTCAGTGGGAGCCACTTTGGTTTGACTTAAATCAAACTAGGGCGTAATTACTGTTCCCTCCAGCTAATATGAGTGCATGTGATAGGAAGATTCATATGATGAACTCTCTAAAGGCCTTCCATCATTAGCATGAGGATGGGTCCTTCAGTAATGAGGAAACGCACCAAAAAATGGGCTATCCATTTGCTGTTGGGCTTGTCTGAGTGTTTCATAAGTTGATAGGGGCGTCATAGACCGATGTGGGAAGCGCTTCACCAGAAAATGGGAACTCTCTCACGGTACATTGGTGTTCACGAATATGATAGGTAAGCACTCACTGGACAGAAACGTTTACCTGAAAACGGCTCTAAATCTTGTCTGACAGAGGCCAAAGGGAAAGCTCATATGATGAGTGGATATGATCCTTCACAGAAAGGTGGTGGGGTTATGCAGCTGAAACAGTTGGCTCCATGCACCCTATGTGATTTCCCACATTTCCAGAGACAACTCGTAGTCTCCGTCGCTGAGATGGGAGGGAAATCTCAGAGATGAATAAATGGGAATGGAACATAGATTAAAAGTCATATCTATGTAACAAACATGAATCAAATTAGGTTGTGGACTGATGTTTGCTTTTTATCAGAAAATGGAAAACGGACAATTTGCAAAGCTTCTTGATGACAACAAACTGAAGGGCCCGAACTATGCCGACTGGTATAGGAACCTTATGCTGGTCCTAACTTCCGAAAAGTTAGACAAAGTGGCTAAAAATCCTGCCCTGGAGCGTCCGGGTGATAGGGCTTCTAAGGCCCGAATGAGAGACTATCAAGACTGGGAGGAGAAAAACTCCCATGCCCAGTGTTACATCATTGCCTCATTAGACAATCCGATACAGAGGCAGTTCGATCAGACCGAGCTCGCCAAGGACATATTGGATAGTTTAAGAATGATGTATGAAGAGCATAATCGTTCTACTCATCAAAAGGTCTTGAAACAGTTAATGACCGCTCAAATGTCCAAAGGGCAACAAGTTCACGACCATTGTCTTCGGATGATGGGCTACATCAATGAGCTTGAAGCTCTTGGATCCGGGCTGGATCTTGCAACCCAGATAGACGTCATCCTTAATTCTTTGCCTCTTTCCTTTAATCCATTCATCATGAAATATAACATGAACAAGCTGAATGTCAGCTTACAAGAGCTTAACAACATGTTGCAACGAGCGGAAGAACTGATTAAAAAGGATGAGCCTGTAGCTATGCTTGTTGAAGCTAGCAAAATAGGCAAGAGAAAGAGGAGAGCAAAGAAGGCTCAGAAGAAAGACACTAAGGGTAAGAAGCAGAAGAAAGACAAAGCATCGGATGCCTGTCACTTCTGCAAGAAGACCGGCCACTGGAAAAGGAACTGTCCTGCCTACCTGAAATCCAAGAAAGGTAATTTTGAATCTTGTGTTATAGAAACCAATTTATTGGTAGCTTCTGCGTCCTGGTGTATTGATTCTGGGGCTTCAACTCATGCGTGTAACTCACTGTAGGGGTTCAAGTTAAGCAGAAGGCTGAGTGAGGGAGAAGTTACGCTCTACTTGGGGACTTCTACAAGTGTTGCAGCCGCGGCCATAGGAACCGTGGAGTTAATTTTTAGAGAATGAACAATTGTACTCAAAGATTTCCTTTATGTACAAAATTTAAGAAGAAATTTGATTTTTGTTTCAAAACTGTGTGCGGATGGTTATTCTGTCTTCTTTAGTAATACAATTACTATTAAAAGAAACAACAGATTCATCGCATACGGGGAACTAGAGAACGGTCTCTATGTTCTACATCCTTCTCTAGAAACTAACATAACCGAAACTATGTTGGCTGAAATCCCCAAGAAAAGAGTCTGTGATACAGTTAATCCCACGTGCCTGTGGCATTACCGACTTGGCCATATCGGTGTTGACCGAATCACAATGCTGGTAAGGATGGTCCTTTGGATTTTCTAACTGTAAAAGATCTTCCCACTTGTGAGCCTTGCCTACAAGGTAAAATGACAAAACGACCATTTAACGGTAAGCCTGAAAAATGTACAGGCACACGTGACCTTATACATAGTGATGTATGTGGTCCCCTGAGTGTTAGGACACGCAATCAACACGTTTATTTCATCACCTTTACCGATGATTTCTCACGATATGGTTACGTGTACCTAATGAGACACAAGTCTGAATCCTTTGAAAAGTTCAAAGAGTTCAGACAAGAGGTCGAGAAACAGTTAGGGAGAGAAATTAAAACCCTTCGATTAGATCGAGGTGGCGAGTATCTCTCTGACGAATTCAGGGACTACTTGAAGGACAATGGGATAGTATCACAGTTGGCTCCTCCTGCTACACCACAACTTAACGGTGTTTCAAAGAGGAGAAATAGGACCTTATTGGATATGGTCCAGTCACTTCTTATACACTCAGAGTTACCCACATCCTTTTGGAGTTACGCATTAGAGACTGCGATTTACGTGCTAAATCGGGTTCGAACCAAATCAGTTCCGAACACTCCATATGAACTTTGGACCGGAAAGAAACCAAGTGTCAAACACTTGAAGATTTGGGGTTGTCCCGCACACGTTAAAAGAACGAGTGCAAACAAGTTGGAATCCAAGACCAGTCGTTGCCTATATGTAGGCTACCCGAAAGGCTCTGTGGGTTACCTATTCTATGACCCAAGTGAGCAGAAAGTGTTCTGCAGTCGGAATGCACAATTCTTGGAAACCGATTACATCCTGGACACCCATCGTCATGAAGTAGTTCTTGATGAGGAGAGCTCAAGAGCAGTGGGAGATGTCCCACAAGTTCCAGGTAGTAACCAACCTAGAAGATCCACTCGGGTATCCAGTTCACCAGTCCGTTATGGTTATGACCAGGATAGTTACCTAGTGGAAACCTTGACAAGTGAAGAGGATCCCGTGACTTACGCGGAAACTATGTTGGACATAGATTCCCAGAAGTGAGTGGAGGCCATGAGAGCTGAGATGGACTCAATGGAGACCAATGGAGTCTGAACTCTAGTAGATCCACCCTCCGGGGTAAAAGCAATTGGTTGCAAATGGATTTACAAGAGGAAGAAGGGCCCCGATGGTAGGGTTGAGACCTACAAAGCTCATCTGGTGGCGAAAGGGTACACCCAGAAAGTGAGCATCGATTATGAGGAAACCTTTTCGCCTATGGCCATGCTTAAATCCATTAGCATCCTGCTAGCTATAGCAGCATACCATGACTATGAGATTTGGTAGATGGATGTCAAAACTGCGTTCCTGAATGGAGATTTTACTGAAGATATTTATATGCAGTAGCCACAAGGTTTCATTGCTGTGGGTCAGGAACACATGGTATGTAAACTTAATAGAACCATTTATAGACTTAAGCAAATTTCTAAAAGTTGGAACATCCGTTTTGACTCTGTTGTCAAATCGTTTGACTTCAAGCAAAATCCGGATGAACCCTGTGTTTACAGGAAATCCAGTGAGGATAAGGTTACTTTCTTGGTTCTGTATGTAGATGACATTCTACTCATTGGGAATGATGTAAGAATGTTAACTACGGTGAAAGTATGGCTTTCACAACAATTCTCCATGAAAGATCTTAGAGAAGCCTCCTATATATTGGGTTTTCAACTCTATAGATATATATCGAAGCAAATAATAGGATTATCCCAATCTTCTTACGTTGACAAAATAGTTAAAAGATACAGCATGGAGAACTCCAAGAAAGGAAATGTTCCTTTTAGGTACGGAGTCACTCTTTCCAAGAAGATGTCTCCCAAGACTTCTGAGGAGATTGAGGGCATGAAAAACGTTCCCTATGCCTCTGCCGTAGGGAGCATCATGTATGCCATGCTGTGCACTCGCCCTGACATTGCTCTGATAGTGAGTGTGGTAAGCAGATTTCAGGCCCACCCAAGGCAGGAGCACTTGACTGCTGTGAAAAACATACTCAACTACCTTCAAAGGACAAAAGAGTTTTGTCTTGCATTCGATGGTAGCTCACTACTGATCCAAGGGTATACTGATGCCGATTTCCAATCAAATCCAGATGATAGAAAGTCTACATCTAGATATGTTTTCACGATAGGATCGTATGTTGTTTGCTGGAAAAGCAGCAAACAAGGGTCCATCGCAGACTCCACAACCGAAGCTGAATACATTGCCGCAAGCGAGGCTGCCAAAGAAGCCGTGTGGATGAAGAAGTTCATTCACGAGTTGGGAGTAGTTCTATCCACCACATCACCCATCCCATTGTTGTGTGACAACAATGGAGCAATTGCTCAGACTAAGGAGCCATGAGCCCACTCGAAATCAAAGCACATCGAGAGGAAGTACCACGTACTGCGGGAGATTGTTGGTAGAAGGGACGTCCTGATTCAGAAGGTAGCGTCAGCGGAAAATGTAGCAGACCCATTGACAAAGCCATTATCACAGAAAGTGTTTGAGAAACACGTGGAAAGCATGTGACTCCGACTTGTACCAGATTGGACCTAAGTGCAAGTGGGAGCTATTAGATAGTCTTTGTATGCCCTTAGCTCCAATCAGAATGATGTACTTTTGACATTTATTGTAAATGAATAAAGTGCATATTTGATTCATATTCTTGTGGTTTGTTTCTGTGTTATACCCTTAAACTGGACACTTAATGAGACTCGTGTTAGTTTAGAATGTTCACAGCCAGTGGGTCGGTTTGGGGAGACCTATCCTGATAAGGCATGACACTAATGTGCTACCAAGTCGATTGGGGTGGCCTGTCTCAGCCGCCAGGGTGAGACCCAAGGCACATGCAGTGTAGGATTAATTAAATCTTTGAACCAGACTAGATTTCCAGTATTGCCCTGGACCTTGAAGATTAATGGGCAAAATTGGAAAGTTACACATGACCCCTAGACTCGATTATGATACTGCACTAGGTGCCGGATTGGGCTGTCTTTGATATGCCGATCAGTGAGATCCTTAGCGGGGGTCAAAACCTGGGTATGTTGGGACAGTTTGAGAATTCATCTGAGTGGGTGATCATAGTGACAGGATCAGCCCCTTTGTCAGACAAAGGAAATGATCAGGGATGCACTCTCTGATGGAAACCAAGACTGTCGGCAGCCGATTTCAATCGTTGAGATTTGTTTTGCAAAAAAAATTATTTTATATGAGATATAAAAGTATATATATTACGGTTTCTAAAATGTTTGCAAAAGGTTTTAATTTTCGGGATCCATATATGTAGGGAGTGCAACACTATTCCTTGTAGCCGAGGGAGAGGTCCTCTCTTGTCGGGCAGTGTTTGATGATTATGAGCTGAGAGGTTAAGTGTAAGGCCACTAAGGGTAATGCCTGATGGGCTAATCTTGCATCTGCCCACAGTCCCTAGGTTTTTATAAGGTGGCTTGGCCCAGGGACCACTTAATGTAAGTGTTTGGCCCAATAGAAGCCCATGTGATGGGTTTCAGGGGGTGCACTGTCTACAACCGAGTATTCGGTCAGGCTTTCTAACAAAGGATGGGCTGAACCCATGTGGCTGATGTGTAGATCAATGCTTGGGTCCCACGCTATACAAAGAAGCCCAATTGGGCAGCAGTTTGGAAGCCATATTGAGCACATAGACCTATTGGGCCTGAAGCCCATTTCGAACTGGCATAATTTGATTAGTTAAATAGATGGGGCGGATTTGGGATTAAATCAGCAGATAGGATAGGGTTCTGCCCTATCCCTCTAGAGAGACCAGATCTGGAAACGTCCTGATAAGATCAGGAGAAGGCTAATCTAATCTGCAGATAAGATAAGGGTCTTAGCCTTATCACTTGAAGAGAGTCCAGATTCAGATAATGATCTGAATTAGGAAACTCCTGATAGGATTAGGTGCTGATCTCTTTAAGCCTATAAAAGCAAGAGGGGGCGAACCATCCAGATCATCCCAGAAATTCCAGAGATACTAGATCTCGAATTACAGAGAGAAGAATACACAGTGTGACTGCGCCTTCTCCCTGTGATCCCTTCCTGCCGCCACCATACTGCCAGTTCGTTCTCCAACATTGTAGGAGTGATCAAGATTGGATCTTGACATCAGTCTTTGTTGAAAGGCTAATAGGAAGTTGTGCTCACTGCCTCCATTGGATTCTTGCTGAAGAATTCGGTTCGTAGGACGGACCCTGCTGATTCTGCTCCTCCATCCACAGTGTCATCTTCAGTGGGAGCAGTCTTTGGTGATTTTCTTTGTACGTGAACACCTCCATTGAGAGATATTATTTCTCTGTATCAGGTATATCCCTCTCCCACTATTTCGTTTCAAATCTGGTTCGATTCATGGTTCAAGATTGATCATTGAAAAATATGATTTTTTCTAAAATAGGGAATACGATTCCCAGTTGAAGAGAGGGAAATTTTTGAAATTCGCCCCCCCTATTCCGCATGATTTAGGCATCCATGTGATGGATATCACATCCCTTTACATGCATATACTGACTCACAACACTCACAACATAGGAAATGCCTAGGCATGTCATGCATAGGTATAGTAGTCGACCTACCATTCTCTGATATATACCCATATCTTTAACCAACTCACCATCCAAAGCATTAATCTTGTGGTTTAGATCAATAGGAGTATCAGCTTATTTAACTCCTAATTTCTTAGTTTCCTATAATAGGTCCAATACATACTTCTTCTAAGACATGAATATCCTATGCTTGGATCTTGCAACCTCAATCACCATAAAATAATTCAATTCTCTTAGATCCTTAATCTCAAATTCTTATTGTAGTGACTTCTGTGTATATCCAAGATGGATCAATGCTCCTCTAAACCCGTTGAACCATGCTTTAGGTGACTGTTTCAAAACATATAATAAAATTTTCAGCCTACAGGCTTTGCCCTCACCAACATTCTCATAAATGTCGGTTAGAATATCCCTATATACCTCCTCCTATAGATTACCATTAAGGAAAGCATCTTTAACATCAAGCTAGAAGAGCGACCATGAGTAAATAATTGTTAAAGACAAGAGAATCCAAAATGTGCTCATCTTAGACACTAGTGCAAATGTCTTTAAATAATCTATAGCATGGGTCTGAGTATACCCTTTTACAACCAACCTTGCCTTATTACCTCTCAATGTTGCAATCGTTTTGTACTTCATAATGAACACCCATTTACAACCAACTGTCTCCTTTTTTTGTAGGAAAATCAGCTATCTTCCTTGTTTAATTCTTAAACAAAGCCCCAATCTCTTCTATCATAGTTGTTCTCCACTCAATTTTGAAAGAGTCTGACTAACATTCTTGGGTATTGATACATAATCTGGCGAAGAAAAGAGGGCACAGTAGGAGGGTGAAAGGGCACAATAGGAAATATGGTGTGAAATGCAATAGGTCGTACACTTCCTCTTCTCTTGTGGAGTGTAATGGAAAGATCAAGATCAGTTGCAACATCATCAGTATTAGGTGCAGGAACATCATCATCAATAGGATCAGAGGCAATGATAGGCTCACGGGAAATACTTGGAATTGTATCAGCCGAACCTGGAATCTCAAATGGACCAACGGAGAGTGGTGTAGGTTCTTCTACTAAAGAATGTGTGGAGTCAACCCTCTTGCACTGACACTGAAAGAACTGAGGCAAGTCGTAGTGGATCAAGTAGTGGTACTAGAGTTGATGGTGGAGCAATAAATGGAACTAATGGACTAAATGGAGAAATAGGAAGAGGAACATACTATAAGCCCCCCCCAAACACTCCCCCTAAGGAGAACTACCATAGAAAAAGAATGTAGGCTCAAAAAAATGTAACATCCATAGTAACAAACCTACTCCCCAACACTAAATCATAACAACAGTACCCCTTTTGGGTTTGAACATACCCAAGAAAAACACTTTTTTTGGCCTTAGGATCCAATTTTCTACGCCGATGACCAAGAATGTGAAGAAATTAGACACACCCAAAAACACTTAAAGGTACATGAAAAATCTCCTCATTTGGAAATAAAAGGCTGAATGTCAACTTGAACCCCCAAGATGTGTGAAGGAACACGGTTGATCAAATACATAGCCTTGACCCAATTGCAAAAAGAAAAACTGTTGAGGGTATTACTGGAACACAAGACAACTTTGGCTTAGAAGGTTGCCGACATCAAGGGCATCAACCCATCTATATGCACGCACAAAATTCTGATGGAAGATGGAAGCAAGCTCTCGGTTCAGCCCCAAAGACGCCTGAACCCGAATATGAAAGAGGTGGTGAAGGCTGAAGTCATCAAGTTGCTAGATGCTGGTATCATTTATTCTATCTCAGACAGCTCATGGGTGAACCCCATGCAAGTAGTGCCAAAGAAAGGTGGCATGATCGTAGTACCGGGTGCAAGGAATGAACTCATACCGATTAGGACCGTCATCGGGTGGCGAGTGTGCATTGATTACAGAAAATTGAGTGAAGCCACACGCAATGATCATTTCCCTCTCCCTTTCATTGACCAAATGCTAGAGAGGCTGGCCGAACATGAGTAATATTGTTTCTTGGATGGGTATTCAGGTTATAATCAGATTCCAATTTCACTGGAAGATTAGGAGAAGACCACCTTCACTTGCCCCTACGGTACATTTTCCTATAGGAGGATGCCATTCGGGTTATGCAATGCTCCAACAACTTTTCAGAGGTGTATGATGGAAATATTTTCTAATATGGTTGAGAAGTTTATGGAGGTCTTCATGGACGATTTCTCAGTCTTTGGTTCTTCATTTGATGCATGTTTGAATCATCTGAAGAAGGTACTAAAGTGGTGCAAGGACACACATCTAGTGCTGAATTGGGAGAAGTGCCATTTCATGGTGCAAGAAGGCATTGTGCTTGGGCATAAGATTTCACAGAGAGATATTGAGGTTGACAGAGCCAAGGTGGAGACAATTGAGAAGTTGCCACCACCAACATCCGTCCGATCTGTGAGAAGCTTCTTGGGACATGTTGGATTCTATAGAAGATTTATCAAGGATTTTTCCAAGATACTTAAGCCATTGTCTACTTTGCTTCAGAAAGATGTGCCCTTCGAGTTCACAAACGAATGCCTACAAGTTCAACATCCTGAAGGACAAACTGATCAATGCCCCGATCATTATAACATCGGATTGGACACTTCCTTTTGAGCTGATGTGTGATGCGAGTGATTCAACTGTGGGAGCTATTCTAGGCAAAGAATGAACAAACACTTTCAGTCGATCTATTATGCTAGCAGAACCTTGAATGGAGCTCAACAGAATTACACCACAACAGAAAAGGAACTACTAGCGGTAATCTTTGCTTTTGATAACTTTTGTTCATATCTGATTTTGTCCAAAGTCATTGTGTATACAAATCACTTGGCATTAAGACACCTACTCACAAAGAATGATGCAAAACCAAGGCTGATTAAGTGGATCCTATTGCTACAAGAGTTTGATGTTGAGATCCGTGACAAGAAAGGTACCGAGAACCTAGCTGCTGATCATCTTTCCTGATTAGAGAATGCAAATTTAGAAGAGAAGACAATCAGCACCATCCGAGAGGAGTTTCCGGATGAACAGCTCTACTCCATTCAGGTAGATGCATCACCTTGGTATGCTGATTTTGCAAATTATCTAGTTGGACATGTTATCCCTCCTCATCTTTCATATCAACAGAAGAAGAAATTCTTCTCTGATGTGAAACACTATTTGTGAAAGGATCCCTTTTTGTACAAACTATGTGTAGATCAGATCATAAGGAGGTAGTTCCCAAGGAAGAGATGGAGTTGGTGCTCCGGTACTACCATGATAGAGAAGCGGGAGGCCACTTTGGAGCCAACCGCACTGCAACCAAGGTTTTGCAATCAGGTTTCTATTGGCCAACCTTGTTCAAGGATGCTCACAGGTATGTGTCCGCATGTGACCAATGCCAGAGAACAGGCCACAGGAGCCGAGAGATGACTGCAGCTGAATGAGATGGATGAATTCAGATTTGCAGCCTATGAGAACGCCAAGATTTACAAGGAGAGAACAAAAAGATGGCATGATAAGAACTTGTTGAGACGTGATTTTCATGTGGGCCAGCAAGTGTTATTGTATAATTCACATCTCCGGTTGTTCCCGGGCAAGCTAAAATTGAGATGGTCTAGACCCTTCACCATCACACAAGTTTTCCCTTATGGAGTCGTAGAGGTCACTCACTCGACACAAGGCACATTTAAGGTCAATGGTCAGCGCCTCAAGCCATATATAGTGGGTGGAACATTGCCTACTCCATCCACTATATACCTAGACGACCGGTGATCCTACTGAAAGGTCGAGCTTCAGACTGAAAACAAGCTCTTATTGGGATGCAACCCAATACTGATGAGTAGTTTTTATTTTCATTTATTTTTCTACTTTTCTTTTCTGTATCATTCGAGTTTCTTGTCTAGGATGTTAAGTTGGTAGGTTGCTGATCTCTCTAAGTGTTTATCATTCTCTCCATTCAGTTTCGTGTGGTTCTTAACAGCTAGAGGTTCCAAACAAGGGAGCTATTCCAGATTTCAGAACACTTTTCAGGGAAGTCCTCTACACCCCTCTCATTACTTGATAATGCTCTTCAGGAAAAGACCCTCATTGTTGGGTTCATTTTCACATTATTGCATTAGGAACATTGAGGGCAATGTTCATGTTAAGTGTAGGGGAGTTAGGCCGTAGCTATGCACCTCAATCACCCCAACACATACATGCATTGATAGGCCGAATAAACTGAAATTTCTCAAGATTATTGCTGATTATAAGGTGAATTCCAAGAGGGAATACAATAAGTTGAGGGAAATCAATGTAAGTGTTAGAATTTATTCTTGTGAATGATCCAAATTTATCACATTGCATGAGGTTAAGGAAGTCGAATAGGACTTTCATCATGACCAGCCCTAACTCTCTTCATGTGTATAATGCACTTGATTGACATCTAAAAGATCATTCGAGCTATTAGTCCACATCTGAACCGTTAATGCATGAAGTTCAACAATTGAAAAAGAAAAAAAAAAGAGAAAGAGAAAGGGACAAAGTCCAAATGACTCCGCTGTCATGAACTGAATAGTAAAACTAGCGGTTTATGATATGAGTTCAGTCCCAACTCTGCTATTCCAAACTGAAAAGTAAAACTAGCAACTTGGAATATGAGTATTGTTATCTGCCTCTAGCTTGTGACCAGTGTGCGGTGGAGCATAAAATGCACTCACACCAAAAAAAAAGAGAGAGAAGAAAGTGCCCAGTGTGAGATGGAGAATAAAATGCACTCACACCAAAAAAAAGGGAAAGAAAAGAATTCGGTGGCGGCTGAGGTTCGAAGGGACAAAATGTGGTTAAACATTCAATTTGATGCATGAACAGATTTGAGACCGAGCTCAAAGTAATGGTTAATATTGGCGGTCAAGGAGCTGCTATACATATTGATTGGAAGTGAATGTTGGGGCATGAAGGATCTCATATTCTCCCCTTCCTTTGCTCTTATGTATGTGGTAAGAATGGCTAATCATAGGAATAAATCAGAATAATTATGCAGGTTTCCCAACCACTTAATGCATTCTCATCCTAAAATTCATCCAGCAGATGGTAATAATTTGGGGGTTGATCAGTTTATGGGTGATATCTTTGCTTGAGAACAAGCAAAACCTTAAGCGTGGGGGAGTTTGATATGTGCGTTAGCTACACAAAATTTTCTATTGTGGACTAGCTTAGGGGGAAGATAGCATAAAACCATGTTGAGAAGGCAAATCTAGAAGTAATTCGGCCCATCTAGAAGATAGGCCCAACCGAGAGTCATAAGGAGGGAAATTTTGGTCCATAAAGAAGCAAAGCCCCATGGGGGAAACCAAGAAGAGAGCCCAACCGAGACTCTCCAAGGGAGACCTTTCGGCCCACCAAGTGGGAGGTCCAAGTGCAGCCCAAGGGGTCCTAAAGGTGGCGACTACCTTTTAGAAGAGAGAGGGCTAAAGAGAAAAGTATAAAAGGAGAAGAGAAAGAGGAGAAAAGGGGTTCGAATCCCCAAAAGGATAAAGGAGAGAAGAGCGAGAAAGGAGAAAATAGGAGATCTAGAGGAAGAAGAAGGTTGTTGAATGCGAATTGGAGGAGAATCACATCCAAGAAATTGAAGATTGAAGCAGAATTCTAGGTTGTCTTCTTCTTTGGTTCTGTGCAATCGGTAACCAAATTTAGCTAGGGTTTCATGCAATTTTGTCAATTAATTTCTCTTTCTTGCTAGAATTCAAACCATGATTGATGATGTTTCAGATTTGTAATTAGTTCTTTAGGGTTATTCGATTGATTGGATTCATTCTTGATGTTTCTTGGTTAGGGTTTTAATTGTTAGAACAGTCTTGGCCGAATTGTTCTTGATTCTTGGATTGTCTGAATTGCTTGAGAAAGAAAATTTAGGTAATCAGGTTTGCTAATCAAGAACCGAATCTAACACATCTCAGAGATAATTTGTGTGATTCGGTTGGTGTTCATTCAAATAAGAAACCGTTACCCTCTGTTTTGCAGGCCCCTATTCCAGATTTGAACCCGCCCATGATGGATGGAAGGGGAGCACACCGAAAGCTGAAACCACGAGAGTTAGAGGATCCGATTCATGATAGAGAAGTTGTTTTTCCTTTTTCTTTTTACTTTTGTATTTCTAGTTTAGTTTTTCTGCCCTTTCTTTGCATTTAACCTCACATTGGGGACAATGTAAGTTTTAAGTCTGGGGGAGGGGATTTAGGATTTGGGTTAGAATTTTGGTTGTGTTTTAAAATTTTATTTAGGTCGTGTTTTTATCTAAAAAAAAAACCCTCAACTCTTTTGAAATCAATTGAAACAATGTTCTAGGAAAATTTTTGTGAACCTAGTAATGAGGTACGATCAAGGGGTACATGACTTATTTGAAGCCATTTCCAGTTAAGCTAGTCCTAAATTCAGGTTTAAGTAAATAGGGTAAATATTTTACCAAGCAATTCAATTGGTAGGACGGAGCATAAAATGCACCTACCAACCAAGCAATTCAATTGGTAGGACGGAGCATAAAATGCACCTACCAACCAAGCAATTCAATTGGTAGGACAGAGCATAAAATGCACCTACCAACCAAGCAATTCAATAGTAGGATGGAGCATAAAATGCACCTACTAACCAGCAAATTCAACAGTAGGACAGAGCATAAAATGCACCTACTGGCTGAGTGATTCAAAAGTGAGATGGAGCAAAAAATGCACTCACTCTCGATAAAAAGATAAAAAAGAAAAAAAAAGAGAGGTTTTCCCTTATCTACTACCTGATTTGCAGTAGCAAAAATTGGATTGATTGATGAATGAGTCGTGTATGACTTGGTTGTGTTGATTCAACGGTTTGCAATAGTTAACCTAGAATATTTGTTGAGAAAGATGAAGGAGAGTTGAGTTTAAAATTCAGTAGGCTAGGTAGTTTGTTCTTGTTATATTTTTGCTTGAATTCTATCTTGCCCGAGGACGGGCAAAGTTTAAGTGTGGGGGGAATTGATGAGAATAAAATTTCATATTTTTATCCCCAAATATTCAGTTTTTTATACTGAATTAGTACTTATTTGGACTCATATTTCTTGTATTTCGGTTCAGGACATGAAAAAAGGCATCAGGAGAAAAGCAAGGCAAATCGGATGATTTTTCACAATTTCGGCACCATTCAGTAATATGGGCCTAACTCTCATATCCGAGATCCGATTGGGCTGATTCAAGACTCACTGGAAAGATAAGAGATAAATATACAACTTTTATGTTTTGGGCTTTCACAGATTCGGCCTGAATCGAAGTCAAATCCGGGTCTGAATTCGGAGATAATTCACAGGAAGGCCCAATTCGCAGCTAAAGCCCAACTTGCAGAAAAGCCTTGCAGCAGCTCAATTCGCAGATGAAGCCTAATACGAATGCAAGAAAAAGCAACTGAGAAGAGTCATTCCAGATTTAAATTTGTGATGTAATCCTAGAAAGATAAAGAGATTGATTTCACTGGAAGAGTCCTTCCAGATTTCTTTCCTCTTGTTTGCTTTATTTCCTTTCTTATGAACTGATCTATTTATAGCTAGGGCTGTGGAAAGCCTAACCATGATAATGAATAAATTTTTATCATTATGATTTATCCAAGATCGTGATTTCCATATAGTCTATGAGTTATTTGCTTAATGCGATTAGGAGTGGCCATCTCTTAATTGATTTAGTTTATATGAATGAATCGAGAGAGGAATTCATATATTAGACCACATAATTCATGGTGTGAATTGAATGATATATAAGGATATATTCACATGATTCATCTGAATGTATGAGTTTTTCATGCACTTAATGCATTTCTATCATTGAGAACTCTAGTCGAGGGATGGAGGGGTTACTCTAGTCGAGGGATCAAAGGGTTACTTGCACTTAATGCATTTCTATCATTTCTATCATCTGAATGCATTTCTAACCTTCCTGCTTTGGCGCTTCATTGCTTCTTCACCACTGCCCCTAGTAAGCACCAGAAGGTGCTCCCAGGCCACCGCCCACCAGCAAGCTTGCAGTCAGCCATCGCTTTGTCGTCCAAGTTCTCAGGTAGGTTGTTTTTGTTTTCATAAATAATATCCTTTTTTTTTAATTTTTGGACTATTGTCTGTTGATTCATGTTTGTTGAATGAATGAATTATGAATGTTTTTTCTGCACAAAAACTATCCTATTTTTCATTTTTTTAGACTGTTAGAATGAACGAAATGATTTTTTTTTGCATAAAAACTAGTATATTTTTCATTTTTTTTGGGTTGTTAGTATGAATGAAAGTTTTTTTTTTTTTGCATAAAAAGTAGTATATTTTTCATTTTTTGGATTATTAGAAAGAATGAACGATTATTTTTTTTTTGCATAAACAGTAATTTATTTTTCATTTCTAATCACCCTTTTATGCTAAATTACAAGGTGTTTGTTTTTTTTGCATAAATAATTGTCTATTTTTTTTCAGATTTTTTTACATAACTAACATATATGGTTCTTGATTTAACATGAAATCCATGTTATTTATTTATCTTATTTTGTTTTGTTGCTTTATTATATTTTATGTTAACTCCATTTTATGTTTTAATAATTTCATTATATTAGGTTAATTCTCTTTTTTGCATAAATAACATAGGTGTTTTGTTGCTTTATTATATTTATTAGAAGTCTAGTATGGGTGACAACCATACAATGACAGAGAGTCAAAGTTGCAATCCTCTAGTTAGAAGAATCACAAGCACAAATCCTTCAGTTATGCCTTCAAGTAATATTGGTAATTCATCTAATCCAATTATTTCGGAGTCTAATTCAAAAACTGGTGCCACTTCTTCTTCTAGGAAAAAATCTTGGGTGTGAGATCATTTTACTAAGCTTGAGTGTAAGGACAAAAGTGAATAAAGATCAAAGTGCAATTATTGTGGTAAAGATCAAGCTTGTCTATATGTAATCACTTGGTCCATATGTAAACAATATCCTCTTAACATTAATATTTTGAACAAGAGGCAAAAGACTAGAGAATTCATTTCAAAATGCTAGAGGGGGGAACTACACAATCACTTGTGTCTTACAAGTTTGACTAAGATGAATGCAGAAAATAACTTGCTAAGATGGTTATTATAGATGAATTTGAAAGGGATGGTACAATCCATCGTATGGACGCCAAAACTGATGCGGAATGGGTAGGCGAATTTCAAAAATTTTCTACCTACCTTTCAAGGGGGAATCGTATTCCCTGATTTTAGAATCAAGATTCAAGGATCCTAGTTGAACCAGAACAGAACCAGATCTGAACCAAAAGAGAAGGGAGTGATTATACCTGATGCAGAAATATAATATCTCCCAAAGTTGGTGTTCACGCCCAAAGAAGACACCAAGATCTGCTCCTGCTGAAGATGACACAACAACTGTGGAACAGAACCAGCAGAATGCGCCCTACACACTGAATCCTTCTCAAGAATCCTTTGGAAGACAATGAGCACCAAACTAAATCAGCCTTTCAACAAAGACTGATATCAAGAACTCCTTCTTGATCTTTCTCTAACAGAGAAATTGAACTACAGTAGATGGTGCCGACTGCGAAAGGAGAAAACTAGAGAAGAAGATGGCGAACTGCTTTTTCCTTCTCTAGGGTTTCTGAGAATCTATCTCAAAACTGCAGAGTGTTATCTGAAATCCCTAGGGTTCGAATTCTTGTAATTCGAATTAGGGTTTCCTCTAGTTGCTTAATGATTAAGAATGATCTCCTGATCATATCAGGAGTTACCCTTATCCCAATCTATATTTGGATTAGGACTTTTCTTAATCTTATTTGCAGATTAGATAAACTTTTGGGCTCATCCTAATCTCAGATCCGCCCCCAGTTAATGACTGATCAAATCAGCCCAGTTCGAAATGGGCTTTAGGCCCAATAAGAAACAAGTGCTCAAAAGTCTTCCAAACTGCTGCCCAGTTGGGATTCTTTGCATGGCGTGGGAGCCAAGCATTGATCTACACACTAGCCACATGGGTTCGGCCCAGCTTTTGTTACAAGGCCTGGCCGAATTCATTGGAGAGCCCAGTGAACCCCCTGAGCCCATCACATGGACCCTATGGGCCCAACACTTACAGTAAGTGGTCCCTAGGCCAAACCATCTTATAAAAACCCAGGGACTGTGGATAGATGCAAGATTAGCCCATCAGGTATTATCCTAAATGGCCTTACACTTAACCTCTCAGCCCATAATGATCAAGCACTGCTCAACAAGAGAGGACCTCTCCCTCGGCTGCAAGGAACAATGCTGCACTCTCTACTCACATGGATCCCGGGAATTAAAACCATTTGCAAATATTTTGAAACCATACCTAGGTATATATAAATTTTGCAAAAAAAAATACCAACGATTGAAATCAACTTCCGATAGTTTGGTTTCCATCAGAGAGAGTGCATCCCCGATCATTACCTTTGTCCGACAAACGGGCTGATTCCGTCACTATGATCACCCACTCAGATGAATTCTCAAACTGTCCCAACATACCCAGGTTTTGACCCTTGCTAAGGATCTCAGTGATTGGCATATCAAAGACAGCCCAATCTGACACCTAGTGCAGTACCATAATCGGGTCTAGGGGTCAGGTGTAAATTTCCAGTTTTGCCCATCAATCTCCAAGGTCCAGGGCAATATTGAAAATCTGATCCGGTTCAAGGGTTCAAGTAATCCTACACTGCATGTGCCTCGGGTCTCACCCTAGTGGCTGAGACAAGCCACCCCAACAGTTGACAGCACACCAGTGTCAGCCTTGGCAAGATAAATCTCCCCAGACTTATCCAACGGCTATGAACATTTAAAACCAACACAAGTCTCATTAAGTGTCCAGTTTTAGGGTCTTACATAGAAGTATACCACACAACATGAATCAAACATGTACTTCATTTATTTACATTAAATATCATAAGTACATTAGAATTGATTGAAACTAAGGGCATACAAAAATTGTCCAACAGCTCCCACTTGCACTTAGGTCCAATCTGGTACAAGCTGGAGTCCCATACATTCCACGTGTTTCTCAAACACCATCTATGTGAGTGGCTTAGTTAATGGGTCTGCCACATTATGCACTGATGCTACCTTTTGAATCAGGACGTCCCCTTTACCAACAATCTCCCGCAGTACATGGTACTTCCTCTCGATGTGCTTTGACTTCGAGCGGGCCCGAGGCTCCTTAGCCTGGGCGATTGCTCCATTGTTGTCACACAACAACGGGATGGGTGATCTGCTGGACGGAACCACTCCTAATTCGTGAACGAACTTCTTCATCCACACAGCTTCCTTGGCAGCTTCACTTGCGCCAATGTACTCAACTTCGGTTGTGGAGTCTGCCGTGGACCCCTGTTTGCTGCTTTTCCATCAAACAGCACACGATCTATCGTGAAAACATACCCAGATGTAGACTTTCTATCATCTGGATCCGACTGGAAATCGGCATCAGTATACCCCAGAATTTACAGTGAACTACCATCGAATTCCAGACAAAACTCTTTTGTCCTTCAAAGGTATTTAAGTATGTTCTTCACATCAGGCTTATCGTTAAATGACCGCTTTGTCATCTTGCCTCTAAGGCAAGGCTCACAAGTGGGAAGGTTTTCTACGGTTAGAAAACCCAAAGGACCATCCTTTACCAATCTTGTGATTCGGTCAATACCGATGTGGTCAAGTCGGTAATGCCACAAGCACGTGGGACTGACTATGTCATGAGTCCTTTTCTTGGGGATTTCGACTGACGTAGTTTCAGTTAGGTTAGTTTCTAGAGAAGGATGTAGAACATAAATACCGTTCTCCAGTTCCCCGCATGCGATGAATTTGTTGTTCCTTTTGATAGTAATCATATTACTAAAAGAAACAGTATATCCACCCACATAGTTTAGAAACAGAAATCAATTTTCTTCTTAGACTTTGTGTATAAAGACAGTCTTTCAGTACAAGAATCCCTTCTCTAAAATTTAATTCTACGGTTCCTATCGCCGTAGCTGCAACACTTGCAGAAGTCCCCAAGTAAAGTGTCACCTCTCCTTCACTCATCCTTCTGCTTATTTTGAATCCCTACAGTGAATTGCATGCATGAGTTGAAGCCCTGGAGTCAACACACCAGGACACTGAATTACTAATAAATTAGTTACAATGACACAAGTTTTGAAAGTACATTTCTTAGATTCCAAGTAGGCAGGACATTTCCTCTTCCAGTGGTCGGCTTGCTTGCAGAAGTGACAGGCATCGAATGCCTTGTCTTTCTTTTGTTTCTTAGATTTGGTGGTCTTCTTCTGAGGCTTTCTCTTTGCCTTCCTTTTCTTGCCAAACTTGCCAGTTTCAACAAGCATGGCTATCGGCTCATCCTTCCTTATTAATTCCTCAGCTCTTTGCAACATATTGCTGAGCTCTTGGATGCTGACATTCAGTTTGTTCATATTGTAATTCATAATGAATGGGTTGAAGGACGAAGGCAGAGAGTTGAGAATAACAACGATCTGTGTGACTAGATCTAGCCCGGAACCAAGGGCCTCCAGCTCGTTTATGTAACCCATCATCCGGACAATGGTCATGCACTTGCTGCCCCTTAGTCATCTGCGCGATCATGAACTATTTTCGGACCTTTTGTCGAGTAGAACGATTCTGCTCTTCGTATATAGTCTTCAGACTATCCAATATGTCTTTAGCGAGTTCGATCTGACCGAACTGCCTCTGTATCGGATTGTCCAAAGAGGCTATGATATAGCAGTGGGCCAGGGAGTTTTTATCCTCCCATTCTTGGTATTCTCTCATTCGGGCCTCAGAAGCCCTGTCCCCCGGACGATCCGGAGCAAGATTTTTAGCCACCTTATCTAGTTTTTCTAAAGCTAGGACCAGCATAAGGTTTCTATACCAGTCAGCATAATTGGGTCCCTTAAGCTTGTTGTCGTCAAGCAAATTAGCAAATTGTCCGTTTGCCATTTTCTGGTAAAAAACGTTGGTCCACAACCTTAGTTTGATTCATGTTATCTACATAGATATGGCTTTTAATCTATGTTCCATTTCCATTTGTTCATATCTGAGATTTGCCTCCTATCTCAGTGACGGAGACGGCGAAATGTCTCTGGAAATGTGGGAAATCACATAGGGTGCGTGGAGCCAACTGTTTTAGCTACATAACCTCACCACCTTTCTGCGATGGATCATATCCACTCATCATATGAGTTTCCCTTTGGCCTCTATCAAACAAGGTTCAGAGCCGTTTTCAAGTAAACCTTTCTGTCCAGTGAGTGCTCACCCATCTTATTCAGGTTACGCCAAGGTACCATGAGAGAGTTCCCATTTTCTGTTGAAGCTCCTCCCACATCGGTCTATGACGCTCCTATCATCTTATGAAACACTTTGACAGACCCAACAACAAATGGATAGCCCAATTTTATGGTGCGTTTCCTCATTACTGAAGGACCCATCATCGTGCTAATGATGGAAGGCCTTTAGAGAGTCCATCATATGGATCTCCCTATCACATGCACTCATATTACCGAAGGGAACAAAATTACGCCCTACTTCTATTTTAGGTCAAACCAAAGTGGATCCCACTAACTTTCATAAAGTCAGATTTCTGTGGGCCTAAATCGGCTAGGGTTTCTGCACGCACCGCTTTTCAGGGTTGTGGGGCCCACCATGCAAGGAGGGGGTCATCCAATGACCTCAGGGGACACCATGGCAATGATGTGCATTCAGCCATGGTGTGGGCAAGAGCCACTAACGAAACATCATGGGCCAAGTGCTTATGGCCCATGGTCGCAACACATCAAACATCCACACATCACATGATATGGAAGAATTGATCCAATCAATCACTAGGTGTAAAGCCCATTAATCAACCCAACAAAAAACAAAATATTAACAATTAATTTCATCTAGGTATATGGGCTGAATAGCAATTAGCAGTTCGACCCACATAGCTTTTCTCACAAAAATGGGCTTTTGCAGTTTTAACTCTTTAAAACTGGGCTTTACAGGTTGGGCCAAATTAATCCCTGCAATTGAACATCAGATTTGGGCCTGAAAATGTGAGAAACTGGACTAAAAACAGTCCCCTTTAGAACCCTAGATTCGGTCCAAACAGATTTGGTCTAATCTAGTCCGAGATGGTCCGAAACTGATTTTCAATTCAAGAATTAATTCAGGAAAGATCTGAAATTAATATTTCTGATTTTAGACAATCATAAATTAGACATTGACTGTTCGCACCACCTACAAAATAGAGGTTAGTCACTAGGGTTGCAGTTTCATAAACTACAAAATGCAGAATGCGATCCCTCCATCTGCAAATATCCAGTGCCGCCGTCTTCTCCAATCAAGAAAAAAAAAACAGAAAACCTATTTCTATTAATTAATTACAACCTTGATTGAATCCTATACATTTAGTCTAGAAAAATAAAAAAAAATTATTTTACAGACCGAATTGAATAGAAATTACAAAAAAAAAAGAGAATGCGCAGACAATCTGCGCCAAATTTGCACTTCGATCTCCAGGTACGAACAGTCCATTAAATCAAGAAATAAATAAAGAACAATTCTAAATAAATTTCAGATTTAAACAAAATTAATTTCAGATCAATCGCCCTCAACAAGAAATAGTTTCTTGAAATAAAATAGCAAACTGCGCAATACCCGGATAGAACAGCTTCTACCGAATTGTGTAGGTTCAGATCTGATCTTTTTGGTTCAAGATTCGAACCTGGCTCTGATACCACTAAAAGGGATGGTAGAATCCATTGTATGGACGCAAAAACTGATGCAGTATGGGTAGGCGAATTTCAAAAATTTTCTACCTGCCTTTCAACTGGGAATCGCATTCCCTGATTTTAGAATCAAGATTCAAGGATCCTACTTGAATCAGAACCGAACCAGAACTGAACCAAAAGAGAAGGGAGTGATTATACCTAATCTAGAGAAATAATATCTCCCAAAGTTGGTGTTCACGCCCAAAGAAGACACCAAGATCTGCTCCTGCTGAAGATGACACAACAACTGTGGAACAAAACCAGCAGAGTGCGTCCTACACACTGAATCCTTCTCAAGAATCCTTTGGAAGACAATGAGCAGCAAACTAAATCAGCCTTTCAGCAAAGACTGATATCAAGAACTCTTTCTTGATCTTTCTCTGACAGAGAAATCGAACTGCAGTAGATGGTGCCGGCTGCGAAAGGAGAAAACTAAAGAAGAAGATGGCAAACTGCTTTTTCTTTCTCTAGGGTTTCTGAGATCCTATTTCAAAACTACAGGGTGTTATCTGAAATCCCTAGGGTTCGAATTGTTGTAATTCGAATTAGGGTTTCCTCCAGTTGCTTATTGATTAAGAATAATCCCCTGATCATATCAAGAGTTGCCCTTATCCAAATTTGTATTTGGATTAGGACTTTTCTTAATCTTATCTGCATATTAGTTAAGCTTTTGGCCTCATCCTAATCTCAGATCCGCCACCTATTAATGACTGATCAAATCAGCCCAGTTTGAAATGGGCTTTAGGCCCAATAAGAGTCAAGTGCTCAAAAGTCTTCCAAATTGCTGCCCAGTTGGGCTTCTTTGTATGGCGTGGGACCCAAGCATTGATCTACACACCAGCCACATGGGTTCGGCCCAGCTTTTGTTTACAAGGCCTGGCCGGATTCACTGGAGAGCCCAGTGAACCCCCAGAGCCCATCACATGGACCCTATGGGCCCAACACTTACACTAAGTGGTCCTTGGGCCAAGCCATACTGTGGGCAGATGCAAGATTAGCCCATCATGTATTATCCTAAATGGCCTTACACTTAACCTCTCAGCCCATAATGATCAAGCACTGCTCGACAAGAGAGGACCTCTCCATCGGCTGCAAGGAACAGTGCTGCACTCTCTACTCACATGGATCCCGGAAATTAAAACCATTTGCAAATATTTTGAAACCATACTTAGGTATATATAAATTTTGCAAAACAAAATTCCAACAATTGAAATCAACTGTCGGCAATTTGGTTTCCATTAGAGAGAGTGCATCCCCAATCATTACCTTTGTCCAACAAAGGGGTTGATCTCGTCACTATGATCACCTTCTCAAATGAATTCTCAGATTGTCCCAACATACCTAGGTTTTGACCCCCGCTAAGGATGTCATTGATTGGCATATCAAAGACAGCCCAATCTGACACCTAGTGCAGTACCATAATCGGGTCTAGGGGTTAGGTGTAAATTTCCAGTTTTGCCCATCAATCTCCAAGGTCCAGGGCAATATTGGAAATCTGGTCCGGTTCAAGGGTTCAAGTAATCCTACACTGCATGTGCCTCGGGTCTCACCCTGGCGGCTGAGACAAGCCACCCCAACAGTTGGCAGCACACCAGTGTCAGCCTTGGCAAGATAAATCTCCCCAGACTTATCCAACGGCTGTGAACATTTAAAACCAACACAAGTCTCATTAAGTGTTCGATTTTAGGGTCTTACACAGAAGTATACCACACAACATGAATCAAACATGTACTTCATTTATTTACATTAAATATCAAAAGCACATCAGAATTGATTGAAGCTAAGGGCATTCAAAAGCTGTCCAACAGAATTACCTTTCAAGCATGTGGAACAGGAGGGGTTGTGTGATAAAATGCAACCTAGATTTCTAATTCCTTCATGCCACATAGTAGCTAGAGATTGTTATAATATTTATTTGGAGGAGGAGAATAATTTAAAACAATTTTTTACAAAGTTGTCATCAAGGATATGCCTCACTACAAACACATGAACTTCTTCTCAAAATTTTAGTTACATGTGTCTCACCTCTCGTTTTATTGATGATTATTGAAAATAACATAAAAAAATTTAAATTTTTGTCCAATTTACAGTCACTTAGGAGAGGTAATTGGCAAGGCTATTGTAAGTACATTTAGCTCATCATCATCGGTGTAAGTACATATAGCTCGTCATTACTGGAATTACAATAAGGACCTTAAACGAAGACTACATAAAGGGATCCCGGCCTAAGAGAGTAGGGTGATTAGACTAAAGAGGGCAATAAGCGGTGTCTGAGGTACTAGAGTAACTGAGACACCTCTATAATAGCACAACAACACTTCATCGAAGTAATGTAAGGCCTACACATTTGCGATGGGCACAAAAGGCCATCCAAGACTTGCGATGAGCATGAAGCACCTCTTGAGACCTACGATAAGAACAAACTATTATCTAAAACTTGCGATGGGTATAAAACAACACTACAAGTCCATGACAAACCTAACATGCTCTTGGCACCCTATGATGAGCATAGAACAACAGCTCACGCCAAGACGAGAGATGGATAAAACCTGATACTAGTGATGCTTGTTTACAAGCGACTTACACCTCTTCCCGTCATAGAAAATTATGATGAGGTTCCTCAAGAACGATTAATGAGACGTTCGAATACACTAGTTGGACCAAGATCCCGCCTCTGACACATAGCCACAAGAGGACCCATAAAGGGACGTAACCTGCACATGCTATGTGAGAACACTCAAGAGAAAGGAAATTTTATTCCTAAAGGATCTCACTAGACATCCGGCGAAACCCTAGTGGTGTTTGTTAGATGGTTGACGTAAAGGCAAAGATCTTCTTCCTCAGTTGGAAAAGTCCTCTTTTGGACTCTTCTCCATATAGCCTCGGGATTGCCTTTATAAAAAGGGGAGGAGGCAAACCGTAGGGGACATGAGAACTTTAAGAACCTACTATCCAAGAATTTCCTTAATATGTCCTTTCTCAGAAGCTTAAGCCTAGTTACAGACCCCAATCTAGGTTACCACCATATTTACATTAGAATCTCTGGTTATTATTGTTAGACAATGTAAGCCCTTAGTTCCAATCAGATTGATGTACATATACATTTATTGTAAATGAATAAAAGTACATTATTGTTTCATGTTGATATTGGTATGTTTCTATAAAACTACCGCTTAAACTGGACACTTATGAGACTCATGTTAGTTTATAATGTTCTCAGTTGTTGGATAGACTTGGGGAGTTTATCCTGCTAAGGCTAACACCGATGTGTTGCCAAAGAAGTTGGGGCAGCTTGTCTCAACTGCTAGGGTTAGACCCAAAGTACATGTAGTGTGTGTGGTTAAAACACTAAACCTGAACCATTTTCCAATTATTCCCTAGACCTTGGAGATTGATGGGCAAAACTGAAAAGTTATACATAACCCCTAGACTTGATTATGGTACTGCACTAGGCGTTGGATTGGGTTGTCTTTGATATGCCAATTAGTGATATCCATTAAGAGTCAAAACCTGGGTATGTTGGGGCAGTTTAAGAATTCATTTGAGTGGGTGATCATAGTGATTAGATCGCCCCCTTTGTCGGACAAAGTGAATGATAGGACTTACAGTCTCTGATGGAAACCTAAACTATCGGTAGTGTATTTCAACTATGCTTGAGATTTGGTTTTGCAAAACATATTTATATGATATATTATATATATGAAAAATGTTTGTAAAAGGTTTTAATTCCCAGACCCATCTGAGTAGAGAGTGTGACACTGTACCTTGCAACCAGGGGAGAGGTCATTCCTTGTCGGGTAGTGTTTGATCATTATGAACCGAGAGGATAAGTGTAAGAAACCATTAAAGGCTGATTACCTCATGGGATTTATCTTACTTAAGTCCATTATCCTTGAGTCTTCATAGGATGGATGAATTCAATGATCATTTAAGTGTAAATGTTAGGGTCATATTGAACCCATAGTGATGTGCTCAGGGGTTCACTATGTTTAGTAGTGAATTCGGCCAACCCTTTTCATAGAAGCTAGGCCAAACCCATGTGGAATTATGTGAGGCCATTGTGGGGTCCCACGCATAAGTTGGCCATGCAACACCCTAGGGTCGTGAGCCTTATAGTTGATGGGCTTAAGGCCCATAATTAATATGATTAATTAAGTTTTCACATGTCAGCTTAAGTTGTCATGTGACATGAGGCGAATCTGATTTTGGATCTAGGTACGGAGCACCTAATCTTATAAGAAGATAAAGTATATCTCTAATTAGAGTCCAAATTTGATTTAGAGTGGATTATCTCCTAATTAGATTAGGAGATAGCTCCATAAGAGATTATAAAAGAGGAGGGGGCAGACTAATCCAAGATAGCTTCATAATTTTGCAGTTTTTGGTTCTTTCTGCACCATTTTTTCTCCCAGTTTTTTCCTAGTTCAACCTTAGCTATCTGGGACTAATATAGATCAGTTTTTCCTCTGATTTTTGCAAGAAAAATTTAGGATATAACAGGCTCAACTTCCCTAGTTCGATCCAAGAAGTTGGATTGCAGTTTTGCTGAAAATTATGTTGTTGAACCATCTTTAGGAATACATTGTGTCATATTCAGTGGAGACTGGCTCTAGGACTTATTTGGGCGTGAACTTCCACTTTGGGATATGCGTTTGTGATATTCATATCAGGTATACATCTCCCACTTTGATTGGTTTCAAATCTGGTCTGATTCAGTGCAAGATCGATTCTAAAAAAATTACAATTTTTTTTTCTAAACATAGGGAATTTGATTCCCATAAAGGTTAGGAAATTTTTGAAATTTCGCCCAACCATCTTACATGGTTTTGCCATCCATATGATGGATCCTAACCCCTCCAACAATTATTCCCCTTGATCACAGAAGATGGCCGTGAGAATGATTAACCTTTCACACATCCCTGAAGAACAACATGCCAACCCCGAGAACCCCAATGTAGACCTTGAAGAACATGTTCTTTAGGAGATAAATGACCAAGTCGACATAGAAATACTGTCCCATAAGGTTTATGAGTTCGAAACACGCTTCGATTGATTGGAGCAGATGTAAACCAAGATGAGTACTTTGCAATTGCTCCTGCAAAGGGAAACCATACTCGAGTACTCTCCATTCACCCCTATCGACCCCCTTTGTGGCACCTTCTAGCTGCACAGGGGCCTCAATGCCTGGAATGCCGATCAGCAGCCATCAAGAAGCACCCACCCACCCATGCCCAATACAATAGAGGACGCAACGCTCCATTGCCTAGAGCAAATTCTTATAGAACAAATTTTCTAGAATCAATTATCACCTTATTCTTTGTCTGTGAGATTAACACTCAAGCACCTTTCTTATCAGTATGCTTATATTTATGAGGGGGATGTAATCAAATTGTGATGAATTTCTTCTACTAGTGCAAGACATGCTAGTAACTAGTTTACTATCTATTGGGTAACTGTTTTTCCATTGTTTCCCTTGATCTTTCTCTTACCAATCAGATTGAATGAGGTCGGTTTAAAATTGGAGGGAAAATTTGGGTTAGTTTAGAGTTGAGCATTTCAGGTTAAAGAGCATGTTAGATCAAGATAAAGATTGAGGATTTAAGAGTTAAAGAACTCAAGTTGCGCTAAGTTAGCCTCAACCCAACATAACCTGGCACGAGTTACACCTCAAACCACAAATGGCTTCACGTCATACTAACAGTTTAATACAAATTGGGCCGTTAAATTGTTAATATAGTTCTTTGGCTCTGAAAAGGGGTCAACATTGTCAACAAATTATCCTCCACTAGTCCACTTTGGACTACCAAATGGTATGGCATCAATGTCGTAAGAGCTTTCCGATCGTCTTTGTAACCAGATTGCTGTTGGACCATGCACCTCATTTGAATGTCAGCAAAGGCAGTTTTTTCTAATGCCCCATTCGTTTTTGGGAAATTATTTACTCATGTTCTTTTATTTTTCAGATAAACAAGACTAACCATTTTAGCCATGTTCCATCCAAATGTTGCAACTTTCCCCCTAGAAGATGGGTATCACTTAAGCTATGTTTGGTTTGAAGGAAAAGGTAGGGAAATGAAAGAAAAGATAGGGAAACCAATACAAGGTTTGTAAAAGTTTCCTTACCTTTCCCTTCCGTTCCCTACATTTTCCTTCAAACCAAACATAGCCTTAGGTATCACTTGTTCGGTTTCTGTGAACCTTACATAAATCTGAAAAAAAAGAACATGGGTATCTTGGTTAATTGGAACCAAAATCCCATTGACCAACTTTTCCCCCTCTGAAAATCCAAAAATCAAATAGGCCCTAAGAGAAAGGACAATAATCTATTCAATCCAGGTATTTTCTACCTTTTGATCCCAATTTGCAGTTCCCACTGTGCGGTAAACCTTATTGTTCTAGCTTAAAGAGGACACTAAGTGAATGTTGTATTTACTTGTACACCACATGATACAACAATAATAAGCTCAGAGGATTTAGAGCTATCTTAACATTAAGCAAGAATATGACAAGTACAAAAAGTCACGGACATTATCATCAGAAACACGTTACTGAGAAATAGATGAGAGAAAAGTACAACGTACAAAAGAACTCAATTAGCATTTACAACTAAGCCTTCATGCAGCCAATTTCTCATGACCACGAATGCCGTCTCTGCATCTGAATCTTCTTCTGGAGATTTTGGCCGGTGGGCGAATCCATGACCTCGACCCTCAAAAATCACTGTCCTAGAACCTTTACTGATGCACTTCTCCATATCTATTAAGGTATTGACTGGGCAAAGTGGGTCCTCGTTTCCAGAAACAAATAGGACAGGAACCTGAATATTAGATGCTAGAGATGGATTCATCCGAGTCCCATAGAAGCAAACACCAAGCCCAAAATATTTGTCATGGTCGTCAGCTAGCGTTTTTATCAGTAGGGCACCTCCAAAGCAAAACCCAATGATAGCAAACTTAGTTGTGATTCCAGCAGCTACAAATTCATCAGCCATCCATTTTGTTGATGTAGAAATATCTTTGGATATCCTGTCAGGTGACTGTGTCGATAGCCAATTTTCATATTCATCCCGGGGTTTATCTTTTACCCACGGATTCCCACGAAACAAATCTGGCACTAGAACACTGCAATTATGGATGAAGGTATATCTTATAGGAAGCAATGGTTTCAATTGATCAATATATTGAAACTAATTGTTGGAAAATGCAGCTAATCCAATCACATGTTCCAAGGATCTGATAGCCTCAGGTAATATTTATAAGATAGTATATTGAGTTTTATGCAGTTCTTGGATTTCTTCACACTTCAGAAAATGTGGAACTGATGAGAATACATGTCCAACTGTCTTGTTATCTTGTAGTGTCTTTTCATGGGTTCCACCATGTCTTCAGAGAGAAGATTCCAAGAGTTGCATAAACCCATTGTTTACTTGCATTCCTCTATTTACAACATAGCACCATTGTGCAACTTAGTTTTGACTTATAATGCTGTTACACTATTCATCCACCTGAATTTTATCAAGGGTCACATTATAAGATCACAAGTGAACCAAATTGTAACAAAGCAAAATTATGCAGCCATCATTGATCCAGAACTTACCATAAAAAATAATCTCTTATTTTGAGTCAGAAGTCTAAGAGAACACATCAATCTGACAATCATAATCATCTGATCACTAGACCATTTGATGTTAAAAGGATATCACAGGCGTCTCAACTAGATCAATGTACATCAAACAGAAAAAAATAGATAAGCTTTTCTGTTTTTTTTTTCATTTTTTTGAGCAAATAAAATAGAAGTGAAGGTTCAACTGTGCAACCTAAGTAGGATAGATCCACATGCAAGATCTGCTAGAAGGATCCCTGTGTGGATTATGGAGAGCAACCGAAGCATCTGAACATAGGTTTTTCCATGTTGCACAGGATGAGACTTGATCCCTGTTCTGTGGTATCTACTCCTATGGGCTTCACCAAAGAGATAGGTCAGTGAAAGTCAGTAGGACATTGAAAAAGTGATAAATAAGCTAGTGGAGGTCAGTAGGATTCTAGGTTTTTTTTTTTTTCTTAGGTGGGGAGGAGTTTGCAAAGGAAGCTTTTAAGTCGGTGGAAGAAATAAATGGGGAGAATGACAATAAAGAGGAGCCAGTGGTTGACTGTAACTCAAGTAATTTAGTCCTTCAAGGGATAAAAGAGACGATTAGAGGATGCAAGAATGGAGAAAAGGAAAAGGAAGAAGATTTGGAGGAGGTGGAGGGGTCGGATAGATGCCAGGAACTTGCTGCAAAGCTGAAAGAAGCTACAGGAACCTTAAACACAGCTAGAAGATACAGATCTAAGAAGGTTTTTTAGGTAGGGAGGAGTTTGCAAAGGAAGCTTTTAAGTCGGTGGAAGAAAGGAGCCAGTGGTTGAATGTAACTCAAGTAATTTAGTCCTTCAAGGGATAAAAGAGCCGATTGGAGGATGCAAGAATGGAACCAAGGAAAAGGAAGAAGATTTAGAGGAGGTGGAAGGGCCGGATAGAGGCCAGGAACTTGCCGCAAGGTTGAAAGAAGCTACAGGAACCTTAAACACAGCTAGAAGATACAGATCTAAGAAGGTTAGGAAAAGTCATCAGAAGGTAGCAATGTCAAAAGGCTTTTGCAAGGCTAAAAGGTGCTCCATTTGGCACTGGGCCTAACAAGGCAGTAAGAAAACATATGCAGTCAGAAGACAACAAGAAGCTTGCATCCAAGATTCAAACAAGAAGACTGATTGAGTTGGAGTAAATTAGGGGTTGGGTTGTTGTTTTGGTTTTTAGCTGGGTGTTGGGTATGGGTGATTGGGGACTGTTAGGGACATTGGTTTTTGGGATATGAAGATTGGGGTTTTTTCGATCTTATTTGTATCATTTTTGTGTAGGTTATAAGAGTTTTGGTGTAAAGGGGTTGGTTTTGTGTGGGTAGGTTGGGATGGATGGTTGTTGTTTTAATCTTCTTGGGTGTTTTTCTTGTTTTATTTCTTTCTCTTTGAGTGATTGCTTATCACCTTTCCTTGTATCTTCTTTTTGTTTTAATAAATTTTTTTTAGTTATCTTCAAAAAAAAAAATATCTTCACAGCACTGATTGCTGCCACCATCTCACCTATTGCCTTCCCACTTAGAGCATTTGCAACCTAGTTGTGCCGCCTAGGGTTATGCTCAAGGGTCACATCGAACTCAACTAAGAACTACCACTAGGCGTGGAAGCAAGATGAGCAAAACCAACATCCAAGTCATTGGTTTTGATCAACTAAAGCAAGACTATGCCGGTTGTAAGGATTTCAGCATCATCTATACCGACTTATCAGCTAGGAAACAAGATGAGTATCCTTCCTTTTCACAACATAATGGTTATCTGTTTTATGATACTTGCTTACATCTACTAAATACCTCTTTACGGGACTTTGTTATTGGGAAGTTACATGTTGGTGGTGTAGCAGGTCATTTTGGTAGAGATAAGACCATTGCTATGGTGGAAGATAGGTTTTATTGGCCTAGTTTGAAGAATGATGTTGTTCGTATAATAAAGCAATGCAGGACATGCCAACTTGCCAAAGGACAAAAGCAAAACACTGGGCTATGTACACCACTACCTATTCCTCATGAACCATGGCAAGATTTACCCATGGATTTTGTCCTTGGATTGCCCAAGACTACTAGGGGTCACAATACAATCTACGTTGTGGTGGACCATTTCTCCAAGATGACTCATATATTACCTTGCAACAAAAAACACGATGCTTCACATATTGCTACTGTATTTTTCAAAGAAGTGGTTCGACTTCATGGAGTGCCTTCTACTATTGTATCAGATCAAGAGACCAAGTTTATGAGTTATTTTTGGAACACTTTGGAAACTACTCAATACTAAGCTGAAATTCTCTACATCGTTTCACCCACAAACATATGGCAGACTGAAGTAGTAAATAGAAGCTTGAGAGATCTTTTACAATGTCTAGTTGGTGATCATACTTCTAGATGGGATCTAGTGCTTCCAATAGCTGATTTTGCTTATAACAGCTCAGTAAATAGATCCACAGGAAGAAGTCCGTTTGAAGTGATGACTGGTATTTAACCTAAGCAGCCAATTGGCTTAGTTACCTTACCACCAAATACATGTACTAGCATTGAAGCAGAAGCTTTTGCTAGGCACATAAGAGAGATGCATGATGATGTTAAGAGAAAAATTGCATTAAGCAATGTTTTATACAAGGCTAGAGTTGATATTCATCGACGGTTGGCAAATTATGAAGGAGACATGGTTATGGCACATATACAACTAGAGCATCTTCCTAAAGGTGTGTACAAGAAGCTTCACTCAAAGAGTGCAGGTCCTTACAAAATCATCAAGAAGATAAGTTCTAATGCCTATGCTCTACAATTGCTAGATGACATGGGAATTAGTCATATCTTCAACGATGAGGACTTAACTCCTTATCAAAGACATGTAGATTCTTTTAAGACTCATTTATCTAAGTTTCCAACTATTGCGTCTCCAAATGACATTCCAGAGGATGTTTTAAATGAGAAAATAATATCTACTGCTGCAGGAGGGTATCAAAATTCCTTGTCAAGTACAAAGGCAAGCCTATGTCTGAGGGTTCTTGGATCACCACTGAAGACTTTCTTGTCTCAATCCAGATCTTTATGAATGATACCATGCTTTTAATTTGCCAAGGTCGAGTTCTTTCAAGCAGAGAGAGATGATATGAATCGATCAGCACCCCTGAAGACTTATTCTAGAAAGAAGGCCTTACAACAGGTCCTAATATGGCATAGTGATGGTACTTGGGATTTGGACTGAATAAAACACCAAGGGTATTTTTGTCATTTTATAATTTTTCTGTAGGGTCTAATAATAGGGCTTGATAGACATTTATAGTTTGTTTGTGTAAAATTTCAGAGTCATTGCATAAGTAGGTGTAAGTACATGGAGTTAACCATCGTGATGAAAGACATCCATCGCCAGAACATAAACACAACTGTATGTCTATGATCCAGAATCACGAATACACAATGTGCAGTAACACCAAAGTTTGTGGCGACTCTTACGGCATCACATTGCCTTTGCAGTAGCAACAATATTACTCCAAATGCACACTTACAGAAGACACCCTTGCGATGCCACTCTCAAAATACTAAAACGATTCCCATAAGAGGGACCACATTGCAACGAGCAAGTTTCTAGAAGAGGTTGTACCTTCAGATGTGCTCACATGCAGACTCTAAGGACAAGAGTTCCCAATCCTAAGAAACTCTCATGGACACGTGGTGAAACCTCGAGTCTCTTACTTATTTAGCACTTAACGAATTTTAAATACCTTCCCACGATGGGAAAGTTTCCTGGGTCTCTCCCTAGTGTTCCTCTAAAAACCCTAGCCTTTTATCTATATAAGAAAAAAGAAGCCTCCTAATCCCCATGTAAGACACCTCTCTCTCTCACTGTTCTCTCTAGACCTTTGGAGACTTGACTAATTGATCAGATTCTACGGCACTCACATTAGAGTCTTTGGTTGACGACTCTGATCTCTAGAGAATATAGCATAAGGTCCAAGCTTAAGTATCAACTTCATCATGAGGCAACTCTCTCTCGTATAAAATGCCTGTCAACCTCAATGTATTTAGTTTTGTCATGTTGAACAGGATTGTGTGCAATGTTGATATCAGCCTGGTTGTCACAATATAACATCATTGGCTTCTTACAGTCTATACCCAATTCATCTAAAAGTGATATCAACCACAGAAGTTCAGAAACTCCATGTGCCATTGCCCTATATTCCGCTTCAGCTGAAGATCTTGCCACTACAGACTGCTTCTTACTCCTCCACGATACAATGTTCCCTGCTACCATAGCACAGTAACCTGAAGTAGACCTCCTATCATCAATACATCCGACCCAATCAGCATCAGTGTATGTTTCCAGCTTCATGTGTTCATGCTTAGCAAACAAGATACCTTTCCCTGGAGTCCCTTTTAGATAGCACAGAACTCTCTCAGCAACTGCTAAATTGTATCTCTGGGAGAATGCATAAACTGGCTGATTACACTAACTGCATAGGAGATATCTGGCCGAGTCATGCAAAGGTTAAGTAACTTCCCAACTAGTCTCTGGAACACCCCCTTATCAGGCAATAGTTCACCTTCAGTTACTGACAACTTATGATTTAGATCAATAGAAGTAGAAGCAGGTCGAGCCCCCAGTTTCCCAGTCTCTGCAAGGAGATCAAGAACATTCTTCCGTTGAGAAATGAAGATACCATCCTTACATCTGACAACTTCAATTCCCAAGAAATATCTGAGTTCTCCCAAATCTTTAATTTCAAACTCAGTGTTAAGAAAACTCTTGAGATGAACAACTTCTTGAGTATCATTTCCTGTAACCACAATATCATCAACATAGACAATCAGGAAGGTCACTAAGGAATCTCTCCTCTTAACAAACAAAGTATGATCCGACTAAGTCTGTGTGTATCCAAAAGCAACAAAAGCAGCTCGAAATCTATCAAACCAGGCTCTAGGAGATTGCTTAAGGCCATAAAGAGACTTCTTCAGTTTACAAACCTTTCTTTGCATCTCCTTCCCATACACCCCTAGAGGTAAAGACATATAGACTTCTTCATTTAGGTCCCCATTCAAAAAGGCATTCTTTACATCAAAATGATGAAGAGGCCAGTCAAAAGCAATAGCTAAAGATAGCAAAACCCGAACTGAAGTCATCTTGGCTACTAGGACAAAAGTTTCTAAGAAGTCAATACCATACATCTGAGTATATCCTTTAGCAACAAAACGGGCCTTATATCTCTCAACAGTACCATCATAATGATACTTAATAGTGAACACCCACTTACAGCCAACCGGTTCTTTTCCCTCAGGCAAATCCACAATTTCCCAGGTATTGTTCTTATGCAGAGCATCTAGTTCAGTCATCATAGCATCTCTCCATTCTGATTTGGACAAGGCATCTGGGACAGACCAGGGGGTTACATGTGTGGAAACAGAGGCAAGGAAAGAATAATAGAAAGGGGAAAGGAAGTTGTAGGACAGGTGTTTGGAAATACAATGAGTTGTGCATTTCCGTTTGCCTTTGCGAAGGGCAATAAGGAGATCAAGGTCAGGGAAGGTATCCGAAGTGGTAGAAGAGGACTGACCTGTTATCTCAGTAGTGATGGGAGGAGCAAGAGGCGCATCTGAAGGCGTGGAAACAACTTGAATGTCTCTGGTACCACCTCTAGATAATAGGATGGGAAAGAAAAGAAGGGGGATGAGTAGGAGGAGGAGGAGGGGGAGCAGGGATAGATGACTCAACTGGAGTAGACTCTATGGAAGATTCAATGGGAATTGGAAGAGGAATAGATGGTGACAATGCAAACAACTCACCTAAATGCTCCCCCTCAAGAAAAGTACCAAAGAAAGGGACTAACTCTGCAAATGTGACATCTCTAAAAACAAAGCGGGTGCCACGAACTGGATCAAAACAACAATACCCCTTCTGTATGGAGGCATATCCCAAAAAGACACACTTGTGTGCTTTAGACTCAAACTTATGTCTTTGATGACTGTGAACATGGACATAGCAAGTGCACCCAAACACCCGGAGAGGAAGAGAAAAAAGATCTTCATTTGGAAAAAGCAAGCTAAAGGGTGTTTTAAACCCTAGAATTCGAGAAGGCATTCGGTTTATCAAGTATGTAGTTGTAAGAACGACATCACCCCAAAATTTAACAGGAACATGGGAAGCAAAAAGAAGGCTCCTCGCAACCTCAACCACATGTCTGTTTTTCCTTTCCGCCACTCCATTTTGTTGAGGAGTGTAGGAACAAGAACTCTGATGAATAACTCCAAAGGTATCAAAGTAGGAGAGACTCTTCTCAAAATATTCCTTTGCATTATCAGATCGGAATATTTTGATCCAAGTGTTAAACTGGGTAAGAATAAGTTCATGAAACTTTTGTAGCTCCCCATAGCAGGTAAATGATATGGCCCCCACACATTAGAGTGCACAATATGGAAAGGAGAAACAGATCTTTTATTACTCACTGAAAAAGATTGTCTACAATGTTTAACAAATTCACATGACTCACAATGAAGACTCGATAGGGATATTCCCTTAAACATTTCTGGAAACAAATGACTCAAAGCTGAAAAAGACAAATGACCAAATCTGAAATGACATATCATGACTCTATTAGCTGACTCTGATAAAACAGACTCCAAAGCAACTCCACTAGGTAATCCAGGACCTTGATCAGAGACATCCAGCAAGTATATCCCATTCACCTCATGGCCACTCCCAATCGTCGTCTGAGACTTCAAGTCCTGAAAAACACAATAAGTAGGAAAGAAAGTTATGCTACAGTTCAATGATTTAGTTAAACTACTAACAAATAAAAGGTTAGTGCTAAGTTTGGGAACATGAAAGACAGAGGATAAAACCAGTGAATCAGAGGCTTTAATATTCCCCTTGCCAAATATGGGAGCAAGAGACCCATCGACAAGAGAAATCTTCTTTCTACCCGAGAGGAGCTGGTATGAGCAAAAGAGGTTGGGTAGGCAAGTCATATGATCTGATGCACTCGAATCTATAATCCAAGGAATTCTACGATTACCTGAGACTGTAGCATGATTTGTAGAAGCACGAATACTTGAATGGGCAAAAGCGGATGTAGAGGGGGTGCCTGAGGATGAAGATGCAATAGTAGACTCCAAGTGATTTATCAATTTCCCATATCTCTCAAATTCTGCCTCCACTGTTGCCAACTGTTCCACAATAGATTTTTCTTTACATTCAGACACTGTGGCAATATTTGCATTCTTGGGTTTTCCAGACTGACCACCCTTCTTAGAGTTGTTGTTGTTCCGGAACCCCTCAGGAAGAAGATCTGGATGAAGCTTCCAACAAGAATCCTCAGTATGTTTCGGCTTCTTGCAATATTCACATATCACTTCCTTTTTCTCATTCAGCCCCTTTGGTTTTATTCCAGCATGTGCAAAATGTTCTGGAGGAGGTGGGGTCTGTAGCTGTACTTGTCGCTTGCACTCTTCACTTCTCACCATAGAGTATGCTTGTGCAAGTGACACATCATCCTTGGCCAAGATATTCTGCCTTGTAATATCAAATTCAGGATTGAGTCCTATAAGGAACTCAAACACCCTGTTTCTTTCCACAAATTTCTTGAAAATTTCGGCATCTTTGGTGCTTTCCCATGCAAATGCTTCCATAACATCGAACTCCTGCCAATAATGACTTCTGATGAACCTACAATTTATCTATAATTTTTTAGGACTTTAGCATGGATTTTTATGCCGGTTTTATTAATTTTTGCCTTAATTTAGCTTAATGCTAAGAATAAGTTTCAGGGGTAATTAATCCAAGAAAAGGAAGGAAAAAGGCAAGAAGGTTCAAAAAGACCAAATTCAGCCCAGCCCGGTTGTGGAAGCAAGAGAGAGCACTTCGGCCCAAGAATAGCAAGTGGATTCCTTGAGAAAACCCAAGAAAAGAAAGCCTAACCAAGAGTAGAATTCGGCCCAGCAAAGAAGGCCCATTCTCAGCCCAAAAGTGCAGCTCAAAGCATAGCTATCATGTGCTAAGAGAGAGCCTAAGTGCAGCCCTTAGGAGGCTTTCAAGAGAACTCTAAAAAGTTCAAGAAAGGGGTGTAATACACCCCATTCTAGAGGCTTCAAGAAGGGGCAAGAGCCCCCTTAAAAAGTATATAAGGAGGCCTCTAGGAGGGGAGAGAGGTGTTCAATTGCTTGAGAGGAAGGCTCTCCCACTCTTAGAGATTCGACCACCTTGAGAGAAGAGAAGAGAAGAAGGCTAGGCGCAAGGAAGAAGAAGAAGAAGAAGGGCTGAAGGAAGTTCAAGTCAAGCAAGCAAGAAGAAGAAGGTGAGTTCGAAATTGGGGGTTTGTGATTCAAAGATCTTTTGTAATAACTCAATTGTAGTTTCATTCTCCTTTAATTTGAATTCAGTTTCTTTGTTATATTTTCTTTCTTCTTTCTCCTTCCATTCTTTCTTGATGTATTTCAGCTTGTAAAATTTCAGTTAAGCAATCTAATTCTTTTTTATTCATTCGAATGGTTATGAATTGTATTTGAAGTTTCTTGAATAAGGGTGTTATTGTAGATTAATTCGGCCAATTAACCTTCAAAACTCAGATCTGAGATTGCAAGATCTGAATTGCTTGAAAGATAATTCAGATCTGCAAATTTCAGATTGGCCAAATGGATCTAAAGCTTGGAATTCCTAGAGTGCTTGAGAGAGACTCTAGGAATTCAGATCTACTATTCAAGAACTAAATTGGATGCAAGGTTAGAGATAACTTGCACAATTCAGTTGGTGATCAATTCAGATTTGAATTGATGCCTTAGAAGTGTTTGAAAAAATGCATGCATGGGGATTAGATTCTTGCTAGAGATAGAAGAACCATTACTCATGCTAGGATGAACATGCGCTTGAGAGAGGTTGTTCATGACCTTGGGGTTTCACCAAACCAAGGCTCAATCATGATTTATTCGAATGATCCAAATTGATAGATTGCTGAATTCTGAGATTGACATTTACTGCTTACTCTTCTAACCTGATTTGAAGGCAATTGGGCCAATGATTTAGATAGATTTTAGTTTAGGATTTTTAGCTTTTGAATAAAGTTTTGATTCATTGTTGATCAGATAATAAGTACTCAATTTAGTATTGATACTTGTTTCCTAAATCCTTGTGGGAACGATACTTGATTCATTACTTTACTACTTGAACGGTTAGTGCACTTGCTAGTGTCACAATGAGCCACATCAACTTCAACATCGAATAATAGACAGCCACACTCTTCTCCCCCTGTCTTAAATTCTTGACATCACTCTTTAGTTTGTAGGACCTTGCAACATTTAATTTCTGAGAATGTCTCTGTCACACTATCCCAAATCTCCTTGAAAGAAGTCATCCGTAGATAGTGTTGACTTATATGGGGCTGCATAGAATTTACCAACCACCCAATAACTGTGTAGTTATCCTGCATCCATTTCTCATACGTAGGGTCAGACTCATCCGGCATCACCGTACTACCCGTTAGAAACCCTAGTTTACCTCTACTACAGACATGGATCTTAATGATTGTGCCCACGCAAGGTAATTTGTTCCATCAAGTTTAATTGTAGTCACTCCTATAAAAAAGGAATCTACAGGACCAACCCCTGACACCGGGATCTGCTTCACCTCACTTCCAGATTGCTCCACCAATCAAACGAAAATCAAAAAACAATGTTTTTAACCTTTATAGACCTAACTAAGGTCAGTCAAGCACTCAAAAGCCCCAAAACTAGGGTTTCACCGTACCTGGCCTCCGGGGAGAGAGATAAGATGTAGCCACTCAAACCAGAGCTATCCAAACGACTTCCAACTGCAGCCGCCAACTTTGGAGATAAAAAGGAACCCTCCAAGCCTTGAGCGCCACACCCAAACAACCTCTTCAACCCGTAACTGAAAATTCTCTAGTCGGGTAGGGTTTTGGGAAAAAAAAATTGCAGTCCCACTTTCTTGGCAATCTTCAACCAGATTCTGACTCTCCAAACCCTCTACCAACTAGGCAAACAAGATCTCTGAATAATCAGCAATTTATCTCTCCATACACCTTTCGATTAGAAAAAAGATGTATGGGAAAAAAAGAAAAAAAGGAAAGGGAAGAGAGACCTGCTCTGATACCAAGATGTGATTCAAAACTAATAAAATCAGTAGAATATTTCAGAATAAAGAAATCAGAGAAGGAGACAGCAAGAAGAAGGAGGAAGATTGGAGAAGAAAGGAGAAAGAAAGGAGGAGTTCGAATGTCTCCTCTTTCCCCTACTCTTATCTTTTATAAAACATACTTAAGTTACATAAATTACAAGGAGGCCCTTAAGTAGGCGTCCACATCAGCACTAAACTTACGAAAACATAAAAAGAATAAAGGCCCAATAAGAAAACATAACATGAAAGAACTAATAAGAAAGACACTAATGGGCCAGGGCCCATTCGTCCCGGTCTCTCTACATGATTGAAGGAAAATTTTGGTGGAGTTTCATGGGACCCTGTTCAAGTCTCTCGATTGGGTCCTTCGACTCCCAATAGCTAAAACGGCATCACCGAAATCCTCTTGGTTATGGACAACCTATTTCATTGCAGAATCGCGAGATTTGATCTCATTGCTGCCATCTCGAAGCTCCAAACATGCTATTGTTGGTGAAACATCGCTGCCATCACTGCCATCTCGAAGTTCCAAACATCGCTGCCATCACCAAAATTCTCATTCTTGTTGGTGATCTCTTTTCATGCCCCATTCCAATATTGTGATTGCCAAGTATCAGATTCCCAACATGCTATTTTCCTTATTTGTGTATGAGGTCAATGCCTGGCTGAGACATGGCTGATCAATGAAGGTTAAGACGGGATTTGCATAGCATCCAGGTTTTCATCGGAAGCATACATTGGAGAAGGATTTTAAAAGTAGATCGCAGGGCAATAACCATCACAATGGCTCCAAGATCCAACCAGCACCTTCAAGCGTAGCAAGTTGAACTCAGATCCCTCAAATGCTGTTCATCATCCCTAATCCCTCAAAGATGGCTACAAAGACTCACAAAATGGCGGTAGGAGAGGCCGGCCACCCCCCTTATTTCAGCATTTTTGGGTCGTTTCACAGCAACTTTTGATTGTATTACGACTTTTTTTTCTTTGTTTCTTATTTATACCAATCTTCCTCTTCTCCAAATTGTTCTTCTCTCCTCCCCACATCGTCATCCCTGGTATCCTTTCTGCCAATAGTTTTCAAGGCACCAAGGCGAGGCTAAGTGACAAGGGGGCACCTAGTCACCTAGGCGATGGATTTTTTTAAGTAAAAACATGTATCATATGGTAGTTCCCTAGGTTCCATAATCATATTTCCTTAATAAATATCCATAATTTTCATAAGAAAAGTATAAACTTCATGTTTAAGTATAGAAAATCAACATATTCATGAGAAGAAAAAGAAGAAAGAAAAAAATTAAAAATATATATATGTATATAGGGGCTGAACCACTATTTCTGTTATATGAAAAGAAGAAAAGAAAAGGTGGAAGAAGAAGAAGAAGAAGAAGAAGAAATTAGTATATAAACACACAAAATTAGTAAAGAAAAATAAGAAAATGTGTTGATTGGACAACATTTTATGTTCTTCCTTGCTTATTGGTTCAGGTTTTGAAGTCTTTGAGGGTTCAATACAGCATTTAGCAATGTTTGTGTTGATTAATATATAAACACACAAAATGTCTATTTTATAATAAAATGTTTGTGTTGATTAAGAAAATAATAAAATGAAATTAGTATATAAACACAAATGCATATTTTAGTTTAAAAATGTCTATTTTATAATTATAACCTCAAAAAATTAAGAATATAAAAGTTTTTTATAACACGCTATAGAAAACTACTTGGCGATTAGGTGAGGAGAGCCTCCAAGGGCACCTTGTCGCTTTGACAACTATGTTTCTGCCCCTATTATTTTCCTTCTCCATCAAATCATAATACTCTGTTTCAAGCACTCTCTCTTGTGTAGCTGGACAGGGACGTAAGTTTAAAGCAGCCCTCAACATTGTCCTGTCGTACTTGATAACAGATCACGGCACCCACGGTCTACGAGCAAAAGGTTGGCTCCACCCACAGTTGAACCGAGACTGCAACTATTTCTCTCATTGATGAATCAAAATTCACAGCATCGGTGTCATGTTAACAATCCAGGGGTCCATGTTTCAGAAGTCCCCAACTAATCACTGTGTTATCTGTTTAATCATTTCTCAATTCATGGTTAAACTGCTTGTTTTTATCAGAAGTAGATTAGTTTAAGTAATCGTCCACTCTTGGATGATTAATGTAGTTCCCTTTGCATTTAGTGTTAAATTTATTACTATTTTTCTTATTTTTTCATTCTCACCTTTTTACCTACTGAGTTACTGCATCCAGCCATGTGAAATTCTTGCCTGGCTTATGTGTTCTTTGGGATTTATTTAGCGTGAAATATATTTGATTTTGAATAATCATAGTCGATGAATGTGAGGGCTACTCAAAAAATTTATCACTACTAGTATCTACCAAATGGTTGAACCTGGGTAATATGATTTCTTTTTTTTATGAAAAATTGGTTTTAAGTGCTGAACTGATAATTAGGCATTTCATGAGACTTATATTGGGTCATTTTCTATTCTCTGTTTGCTCCATGATGTTATTGGATTCCCATCTTTAAAGCTTCTATTAACCTTCAAACAAAAGACTACATCGCACCATCCTGTCCAAGTTTTTGTCAATAAAATGCCTCTTGTAAAAAGTTAAATGCCCTTTCTTGTTTAGAACTTGAACTCCCTTTTTGCTTTACATTAATTACATATTTACATGCTTGAAGTTTTGTATCATCTTACTTTGATCGGTTGGTTCTAGCTGTTTGAGGAAAGAATAAAACACACCATTGGAACTGGAGGTCTACACCCTCTCATCAGAACCCAAAGGGGGAAGTCTTATTATATAAAATAAGTTCAATTCATCCTAACAACTGCAGTATACTAATAGGGAAGGAGATCATCCCAAGTCCCTATCCAGGAATAAGTTGTTATAGAAACCAGATTATCAATCAAAGTGGTAATTTGTCAATGAAACAAGCAAGACATTTTCTGAATTTTATGCATTTATAAATAGTAGGAAAATTGTTCATGATGAGTGAACAGCCAAACCATAATGAAAGAACCGATATAAGCCACAACTCTTCTAGCATCTTCAAATTTCCCTTCAAAAGTTCTTCTGTTCCTCTCCCTCCAAATGCCCCTGCTGATTGCAAATGGATCCACACCCACAGAAATTTTGCCTTTTTACTGCCAGAAAAGGCTGGCCGGTTTCAAGGGGAAAAAAGGAAAAAAACATCTTTCCACAATCCTTCAAAGAATTTCCAAACAGAATCTGCTACACTACAATCACAGAAAAGATAAACAGCCTCTTCATTACACACCCCTTCTTTTCAGATGCTCTCCAATGACTAATGTCAGAATACTCTCAAGAGAAAGGAGCCAAGCAAATGCTTCAACTCTTGGAGGTATTGAATTTCTCCAAACCTCTTTATCTCAGACCATTCAATCTGATTTCTAATCAGTGAATCAGAAAATTGATCTTAATAGTCCACTAGAACATTCTTTCCACCATTTCACATCTGGTAATACTAGTGAAATTTTCTTCTCCAATCTTTTAAAAGGATGCATTCTTTCATCTCTCTTTCTGATGGTCAGTGCCTAAAGATAGGATACCTAACAATCTGTCCATTTCTCACTTCAAAGCATTCCTTAACTAATGTTCTTGTTGCTAAGCAAATATAAACTAGGACATAGCAAACACAACTTCCACACACCATACCATTCATCAAGGTTATTTTTCAAGAGCTATTGAAATTGTCAATCCCATTAAGGGGATATGGAGATGATGTTCAAGGTATTGATTATAAAAAAAAAATAAAAAAAAAATCCTCTATTCATGTCTTTAGTATGTTGGTCTACCCACTATTATTTCCTACATTTCTAACTTTTAGGCAAGGTTTAAAATGTCGATGTCGATGGAAATGTCGCTTACCAAAATATAGGGCATATAGAGGGGAAATATTGTAAAAATTAGAGACATTGTGGAAATATTATGAAATATGCGAAAATATGCAATGGTATTTTGTAAAATGATAAAAGAAGCATGAATACATATTTCTAGACTATTATCTTATTCCGAACCATTATATAAAGCTAAGAAACTAAGATCAATAACAAACTAGTAAATGGTGATTTACTGATTTATTATGCATTTTGATGTTTTTACAAGGTTATCCGATATTTTCTTTTCTTATTTTTAATTTTTATTTATTATATTCTAATATATTTATTTCACACTAGTAAATAGAAATACATTTATTCTGATTTTTTAAATATTAAAGTTATAATACATTATGTTTTATTATAAATTTAATAAGCTGATTCTCCTTTTTGTAGTATTAAGATTATGATAAATTCTGATTTCTTATAAAACTTAACGAATTTATTTTGATTTTTAATACTAAATTTATAATAAATTATGATTTAGTATAAAAATTTAATAAATTTATTCTGATTTTATATATTAAATTTAGAATATGATTTATTATAAAATTTAATAAGCATTTTCTGATTTTAATAAATATTTTAAAAATACTAACTAGTTAATATTTTATTACTTGAAAATTATTTTATGTTTTATATTATAAAGTAATTAATTTATTCTTTTGTTTTTATTTTTTGTTAATTCTTTTTAATAAAAACTTTATTTGAAATATTAAATAGAAATTATTAATGAAATAATTTATATTAATATACTGTATTATATTAATATAATATACTAATATATTATATTATTAATGTACATTAGTCGACATCCTGTCAACATAATAGGAAAAACTGTCTTTTTTTTTGGTTATTTGGACCGATTTGGTCAACATTTATGAAATATAGGAAATGTCGACCGAAATAATGTAATTTTTATATTACCATCCATTTCCATGTCGGTGAGCCTCGACATCGACATATGTCGGGTGACATTAGCGAAATGTCATGACATTTGAAACCATGCTTTTAGGGCATCCACTTTTCAATGTATCATCCTAATGAGAATTGGTATACCATTGAAGTCTAGATGGTAATGTAGGGCAGGATAGGGGTCATACAAATTTCAGATCTGGTGAGGGCTTTGTGTGGTGAAGCAAGTAAACAGCTTTCTTTCCACCAAAGAATAAGTGAGAAAATAGAAGGGGAAAGAACTCTTGTTGTTACAGTAATCAGCAAGCAGATAGATTGCTTAAAAGAAGTGGGAGAATGGAGAAAAAAGAGAATTTTTCATAGCAATAACCAGAATTTATCAAACCATACTCTATTTCATCTAATCAATCCTTTTGTAATTGTAATTATAACGACTCTATTTATAGATTCAACTTATGAACTTGGATGCCCCATTACAAACTCCAATTTGGATTAAGAAACTGACCCAAATCAACTTCTAATTGCTTTAAAACTAAGACAAACCCATCAGTATCCCATATGGACTCTGAAATGAGGACTCTAACTCTGGTTAAATTCTTTGTAGGATCTACTTTTTAAGGATCTTATTGAAACTGCTTGGTCTAGAATCTCTCTAGATGAGGAGGTTAAATGGATTTCTTTTGGTATAAGTTGAAAGGGATTTTAAATTAATAAGGGCGTACTAGCCTTTGGCTGGGGTTGTGTGATTGCAAGAGCTTAGCCTATTATTAGTAGGGTAAGTAAACTGAATTGACAATAGTTTCTGCGATTGCAAGGACTTACTGTATTATTAATAGGATAAGTAAACAGAATTGACTATAGTTTCCTTTGCAGAAAATTTGTGTCAAAATGTTTCTGTTGAACAGGTGATTCTCAGGTTGCAAAGGCAAAGGTAGAAACATGAAAGGAAGGAGGAAGGTGTAGAAAAAATAGTGGCATATCGCTACCAATGATATGATTGCTAATTGGATTATCAGGTGTTTTCCTATGCCTTCCTTTTCTTATAAGGGAATTATTTTCTGTATAGATAGTGAAACATTTGGTTTTTTGTATTGAGAACCAACACGGGTTGATCATGAAATTGAAAATGGCTCTTCCAAGTGTTTTTACCCCAAAATCCTCTAAATATATTGATAGCTCAAATGGTCCTTGGTCAGAATAAGTTCCTAGATTAATAACATTCCAAACATTCAGTTCTGAGTGATGGCACACTACAACAGATCACCTTTAGCCATTTCTTTATCTTCCATGCATTGTGAATATCTTGAACTCTTCCTAAGCAATTGCATCTTTGACATTCAATCAGAAACAACAGGTCATCATAAAGAAGAAATGTAACATCACTGCTCAAAGGTAAGAGTACATACTTGTAACCATTGCAGGCAACACGGTATGCAAAATCCCTCGTAGATGAGTCCTCGAAACCATAAACATCGGACAAGAGAAGTATGCCGTTTCCATTATTATTCTTCACTGCCTTGAGAAGATAAGCACGGACGCTGTCTGCACCCTCACCTAAGATAAGCTCCACCCCATTAACCAATTCACAGGATTCATCATCTATCCCGTTTTCTAGTTTCACTTGACTACTGCAGTACACTCTGTAGGTCAAACCCTTTATATAATAAGAGCATCTCCGTTGTCTGTTTTTGCATTTTCTCTGGACAAGAACTGAAGCGTTACAGTCAAAAGCTGCAACTTTTACAACAAAACCAAAGATACGACCTAAAAAACTACTGTTGGGATGTTTGAGCATCAAACAAACTTGACTTAAAGCAAAACTTGTGTATGAATAAAAGCCTCAGCCACATAACCACAACATCTAACCCAGCAAATGCAATCTACCAAAAGGCTTTCTTGTGTATTCTTTGAAGTGGCTGAAGAGACGCCACTTCCAGTACAGTGTTTAAGAAATGTAACAAACAAAAGTAACGAAATCGATAATAAGAATACGTTACATACAGAAGGGAAGCAGCGAGGGCGAGGCAGAGCAGCAGATGACAGGAAGTGCCGACGAGGAGGAATCTTTATTGGAGCAGCAAAGGGAAAGGAAAGGGCGGACACCGACCTCATCTCCCCCACACGGACTGAGAGAATCAGAGAAGTAGGCAGAGGACGTAGATATTTGCTGATTTTCGTTTTTGTTTATAATTTTCACGCTTTGATGCTTCGTCATTTTAACGGTTGAGAATCACCGGGTATTCGGATGCTCTACCACTTTGGCGCGAAACCCAAACACTCTATGCCAAAGTGAGGAACAAAATTTGCGCTAACACCGTTCTCATAGCCCTTTCCGGGTGTCCATGAACAACCGAAAAACTAGACCGAACCGAAAAAAAACCAAAAAACCGAAAAATTAGACCGAACTGAAAAATGCAGTTAATCAAATCGATCGGTATATATATTTATATGTATTTTATATATATATATATTTTTAATATATGTCACATATTTTTTATATATTATATATTTTTTGTAATATTTATAATATATTATATATCATTTATTATTTATAATATAATATTATACATATATTTATATAATATATATTATAAATATAAAAAACCAAAACCGATGGGCCAGTTAACTGATGGTATTGGTTCAGTTTCAGTTTGAAGAAAAGGAAAAACCGGTGGTACTGGTTCGGTTTGCAAAAGTTGTTAACCAAACCGTAGACACCCCTACTTTTCAGCACAATTGAAAAGTGTTGTGTGAACGGTATGAGTATAAGATGATCGAAGATTTTTTTCTAATGTTTCGTATCATCGTCTAATCATGTTATATTTCATTTACAAATGCACCGTGACATGTTAGGGTGTTAGGTTAGCCCGTAATTGTGGATCGATCCACACCACAAGCCAATTTTTCATCCACGAGTTTTAGTCCATTGTACCAAACTGTAAACGGCGCGACCTGATTTTTACCTCTACACGCAATATGTTCGGACTTCGTGGGTGACAGCAAGTCGAGAGGCCGGAGGAGTTGGACCATTAGGCTAGAAGCCGAGCGAAGTGAGGACTCCGTAAGGGTGAATTTGTTTGAATAATTATGAAGAGTAATTATCAAAAGAGGGCAATTTAGGGATTTAGAATTCTTGTAACAGAAAAATAAGAATCTGTTTCGATGATAACTGACGGAACGTTAATGGAGGGGTCTTTGTGTAACTGCTAAAGGTAGAAGGGTCCTGGTGGTCATTGTCACTGACCCCGGGGGGCCTTTGACCGAGGAACGGAGGAAGTCTTTCAACTTCTCAGCTAGTAGGACGAACGAAGTCTGTCGTCTCCTCTTTCCTTGTTGTCTTCTGCTTCTTTGTTTCTTTCATATTTCAATAGGCATTTCTCTTTTGGAAAGCATGCAATTTTGAGCTCTTCTATTTAATGGCGTCAACGATCTTATCCTGAAGGAGTTCCTGATGTAAAGAACTTCGTGAATTTGTTAGTGATATAATTTTGTGTTTTTATCTGTCAAAAAAAACGATCTTTCACTGTCGGTGGATTTTTGATCGAGAATATTAAAGGTAAACTCTTGTTCATCATTATTAATGCCTGCTGGACTTCTGGTATTTGAATTTTATCAGGGGCTTGAATTTTGTTTGTTTTCTTTTTCTGCTTTTTTCATCGAGTAAAGAATCTGACTGGAGAAATCTGTTAGGCTTGCGTTAACTTCATTATCCGTACACTTATTCTGGAATATGCTGTTTTCTTTTAGTATCTTTTGACAGATAGGGAGAGGAATTTGTTGGGTTTTCGTTGATTTTTGAAATCTATTGTTCTTGGAGAAAAACGAATCTGTCGTGAGTATTTTGGGATTTTTTTTTTCGCTTTTGAGGTTTTGTATTTGTATGAACCCTAGACAAAAAAGTTGGAAGTTATTCCTGATTTTGAGTATGTATTATTTGAAGGTCTTTGATATCGTTGCAGATGAATTAATTGAATTCTTTTTGACGTCTATGTCACTGCTTGAAAACTCTATCAGGTTTATCTTTTTCTACCCTAAAACATGCCAGAAATTTTGAAACAGGGATTGGTTGTTGGGCGTCATTCTTGAGGATTTGGTATCAATTCCATGATTGTTTCTGATGATGATTCCAAGGTCTCTTCGTGAGCAGCAGTCAATTTAGATTGCCGAAGTTTGTTTTGGGGAGATAAGTTGGTTTTAAAATTCAATGAGTTCTATTCAGAAAACTGTTTATTACTTCTGTGTGGCCAAGGGAAACCGAATACTCTATTCCTACAGTTGTGGTGACCGTGAGATCGACTGTTTAGCTGCTCTGTGTTTGGATAGAACTCCTCCCTTCCACTCTAGGTATTTTCAGACCATGGCTAAAAGGACATTTGGGTTCTTGATGGAGGATGAACATGTTTACTTTACAATAGTGGATGAGGGTCTCAAGAATTCAGGTGCTCTTCAGTTCTTAGAACACATCAGGGATGAGTTTAAGAAGGTTGCAAGGAAGGGTTCAAGGAGTAGTTTTTCTGGTTTGAACTCTGTCTGCCTACAAGAACAGCTTGTGCCAGTTATCCATCGCTTGATATCCTCATTGGAGCATGTTTCTCAATCAAAACCATTGAAGCATGTATCTCAATGTGATGGTGGATGGATTTCTGAGGTTCTCCCATCCCATCATCATCTTAGCATTCCACCTTCTCCAGGATGCAGTGGTAATACCCAAATTGAAATTGCCACTCATAAGGCCCCCCTGCTTGGGAAGTCTAGCAAGCAAGAGAGGAAAATGAAGGATCGTGTAGTCGACATTCGAGACAACTGTCCTGAGGAGCACCGGAGGTCAATGGATAGGGGAATTAAGGGTAGTATGACAACCACTGAATCTACTCATCAAGGCAAGGCGGTCTCTGCAATCTCGTTGCAGAAGAATTCAAGCTCAATGAGAATTAGAACAGGTCCACAGCATCCTGAAAGGCGGTGGTGCCGCAAAGTCTTGATTGTAATTGTGGTTGATGCAGTTGTATGCTTTGTTTTATTCATCGTTTGGTTAAGCATTTGTGGTGGTTTCCGTTGCATTTCCAAGTGAGAGCTCTCTTAAACTTGGGTTCCTATTCGATCATGAAATTGGAACTGCTACAGCCAGAATGTATTTATCAAATAGCTTCAGATTTCTGTGAAGAAATGAATCATCAATCTTTCAGTGGATTTCTTATAAAAGTGATGGAAATGCTTATATTTGAGGTATGAACTTCAACCCAATAGCTAGGTGTTAACATTCTTGTAACTTTCTTTGTATAGTTATCCCATGGATTCAGTGCATATAAATTTTGAGATGAAAATCATGGTTTTGTGCCTATAATGCTATGCAATTGCTATGAAATTCGGTGTTCTTTTTTCCCTTGGTTTTGACATTTTACAATTTTGAGCTATTCATCGGAAATCTATTTATGGATCTTCATGAGTTTCAGTACAAAGAAGTAAGTCCTCACCAAAATAGACAATAAGAGCAATGAAAATAATAATTCGAATTACGCAAAGACGCTGATTTAGCAAAGAGTTAAGGATCAAAGTACAAGTATCGGGTATCGTATTCGACAAGTTGGATACGGATATGGATACGAATACGTTTTGGAAATGCATGGATATGAACAAAAATATAGAAACACTTGGATACAGTAGGGAAATGCATACAAATCACAGAGAAATGCATGCTTCAATAGGTTATATGAATAGAAACATTACAATAAACAATACCGGGACTCTAGAACATTCATACATCATACAATGATTATCACTCTTTCAATTTTTACAATTATAATTTTTAATTTTTACTATTTTTTTGGAATAATTATTAATTTAGTATTTTTATATAAATAAAAACTCTTTTTTAAATAATAAACATGTTTTCATTTTTAACATATAATGCTTTTATTTTACATATAATTGTAAAATAAAACATATAAATCATTTAAGGTAGATAAAATAAATTATTTATATTTTTCAGTTTTTATTAATTTTTTTGGGGAAATTATATCTTAAATTATTTACTTCAATTTTTATAATTATACTTTCTGTTTTTCATTAATTTTGTTGGGAAATTTTATTTATTTATTTAGTACTTTTATATAGTAACTCTATTTTTTCAAATAATAACTATGTTTTCATTTTTTTAACATATAATTATGTGTAAAATAAAATATATAAATCGTCTAAGGTAGATGAAATATTTTTATAATTTTTAGTTTTTATTAATTTTTTTTAGAAAATTTAAATATTAAATTATTTATTTCAGTTTTTATAATTGTATTTTTTAATTTTTATTAAAGATGAAAAATAATCCAAATGTAATCAATACACAATTTTGTCAAACTAGGCATGGATATGCCTCTGTATCGATATGCATATCAGATCGTATCCATCAATATTCGATACAACATGATACAGCCCAATACGGAGGCATATCGTGCCGATACACATGACTCATGGGATATATATCTAGTTGTCATGTATCATGTATCCATGATATGATACGCTCGTATCGATATTTTAATGCTTGCAAAGAATATTTCGAATTGCCGATCATCTCGCAAGATGGCAAAAAAGAACAAAGAACTATTCCACGAGACAAGGAAGCATTTGCGACCTGCCTCACGAAGCAACATAAGGCGAGATCTGCGAATCATTTCACTGGATCATAATCTGTCCTGCGAGTACAATTTAGCGAGTCACTATGCCAAGGATGCATTGCAAGGTAAAACACACCACAAACCGTCGTGCAAGGAGACATGAGACCAAATTCCGTCACCGAATCATGATACGTCTCGTAACAATCGTCTCACTAATAACCAAATCGTGCCCCGCGAGGAACCACTCCGTGAAAATACTCCTCGTGTGGATAAAATGACATGCCTCATGGAGCACGAGACAAAGTAGACAAAAAAAAGAGTACGATAAAGATGGTCGTCATATGTGGGGCTGATGCCCCAGGGAAACCGTGACTAGTTAGTCTCGTATCGACATGTGTTCGCTTCTTGATAAGGTCTGAGAATGTATTCTAACCACTAAGGATTATGATATCGATATGATACTCTTGAAATGGGGCATATCGTATTTGTATCTATGGTCATGGATATGGGATATGCCATGAGCCCATGACTAGATATGTATTCCATGAGTTGTGTATCAGTACGATATGTCTTTCTACCTGGTTGTATCATACTATGTCGATGGATATGATCTGATATGCATTGGTATGAAGACATATATGTGCCTAGTTTGACAAAATTATTGATTACATTTGGATCATTTTTCATTTTTAATAAAAATTAAAAAATATAATTATAAAAACTGAAATAATTAATTTAATATTTAAATATTTTTAATAGTGTATTTAGGAAATGCACCCGGCCTACCGGATAGGGATAGAGAATGTTGAGCTCGAGACATTTATCCAACTATGGAAGTGTGTTGAAAGGACCGCAAGGACCGTCACTGCACCTAGGTCATAGCAGGCCAGCCTTAGGTTGACATACCAACGACAAGAAACATACACCGTTGATCGCAAGCCACGGAATACCATAGGACTTGGTCGCGCCCCATACTTTCAGCCTGATAACCAAGGACAACTGGTTGGTGGTTCGCTACCACCCCCTCTGCCATTTGGTTGTAACAAGAACGAAGTGATCATGATCATGAACAAGCTAGTGGAGTATTAGGTCATCAACCTGCCCCCGATGCTCACTAGTGTGAACCCTGAGAAAGACTGAAACGAACCAAGATGGTGTGATTACCACTAGTCACCGCACCACAACTTCATGGATTGCTTCACCCTACGACGCTTGTTTGTCCAAAAGGTCAAGTTGAACGACTTCGGAAGCCTACACAGGTCGATACCAACCCCTTACCAACACACCAACAAGGAGGGAGCATGAATATGGTGAGTGCAATGAACTGTAACAGCATCGCTACAGACATGTTGGCATGATGGTTCGAGCAAAGTAAAGAACATCAACACTTCTTCAGCAAGCAGGGATCAAGTGGCGTGACACGGAGGATCGTTATATGAGCACTAGTCGAGGCGTTCAAACGACCCTTGGAACCTCATCGCATGAGCAACCTGAACGTTGAGTTTATGGTAGAGGGCAAGCTGGCCAGTGACCCCCTAGCATAATCGACCCCTGTACATAACAACAAAGATAGGAGGCTACGAGATGACGCGATCATTGGTGGACCAGGGAAGTTCCATAAAGCTAATATCTACTTACACCCTAAAACTGATGAAGATAGAAGAAGAGGATAGTAATAACCTACCCATGGAAGTCATGAACTTCAATGGGAAGGTATCCGCCACCAAGGGATCCCTCATGCATCTTCTCGCCATCAGCACGTTCCTCATAGAGTAGGAGTTTCAAATAATCTCAGGACAGACAATCTACCATGCCCTTCTTAGGCGACCACTGATGCACGCCTTGGCACTAGTGCCATCCACTTACCACCAGTGCATTAAGGCAAAATGCAAAAGAAGAAGGGTCTAGATCCCAGCCACTAGTCTTGTTCGATAGGTCAGAAACGCACCTACAAGACGCGATCTACTACGTTGACCTGGTTGAGGATGGTGAGACAAGTGGCAAAGGTTGAAGGGGGGGGACTCCGAAGAGGCAAAGGCCAGCACATCAACTACGAAAAGGAGGAAACATCAATGAGGTGACCGAATGACAGATAGGGAAGGAAGAGTTAATACACGACTGTGGAAAAGGATAAGGAGGATGAGGTCCCCATTGCAAAGAAAGTGACGTCGGAGGTATGAGATTTTTTTTAGAATGAATTATCATAACTGATGTTACAAATAGAATGCATGGAGCATAATGAAATCTTTCCTTTTTGATAAATATTTTTGCTCAAAAAAATATAGCTGAACTCATGGTGCCCTCATCACAACTCCATAATGAACAAAACAATGTGGGTGATATCGCGATTCTCTCATCGCATCCAGAAAATGTAGCATTCTAAACACAACTAGCAATGAACAAGGTACATAACCCATCACATAATAAAACTAAGATGTCAAAGGACAAAAAGTGATAATGAGAGAATACTTAACAAGAGGGACCTAGAGATGTTATCGAATACTACGATGAGGTCCATTCACCACCTAAACACTTGCAAGATTCTAATGATGTGATGGAAGAACCGTTGGAGGAAATCAACCTAGCCGCACAACAAACAGATAAAAGACCCCTATACATCTCCACTAGGCTGCATCATGATGATAGGACAAAATTGATCAAACTACTTAAAGGTACATTTCCCCTCTCTTTTGTTGAATTAGATACTCAACTAGGCACCACACTCACTTCTTCCATCAGAGAGAGTGCATCCCTGATCATTACCTTTGTCCGACAAAGGGTCTGATCCTGTCACTATGATCACCCACTCAGATGAATTCTCAGACTGTCCCAACATACCCAAGCTTTGACCCCCGCTAAGGATCTCACTGATTGGCACATCAAAGATAATCCAATCCAACACCTAGTGCAGTATCATAATCGAGTCTAGGGGCCGGGTGTAACTTTCTAGTTTTGCCCATTAATCTCCAAGGTCTAAGACAATACTGAAAATCTGGTCTGGTTCAAAGATTCAATTAATCCTACACTGCATGTGCCTTGGGTCTCACCCTGGCGACTGAGACAGGCCACCCCAACCGACTTGGTGGCACATCAGTGTTAGCCTTATCAGGATAGGTCTCCCCAGACCGACCCATTGGCTGTGAACATTCTAAACTAACACGAATCTCATTAAGTGTCCAGTTTAAGGGTATTACACAAAAACACACCAAAGGAACATGAATCAAATATGTACTTTATTCATTTACAATAAACTCATAATGTACATCATTCTGATTAAAGGTAAGGGCATACAAAAACCGTCTAACACAAGGAAGTGGCGATAGTGTTAAGGGAGACCCACGAGGTTTATTGCGGAGACATCACCACCTCCCTCTATTGGAGACTACAACGCCTAAGTTACCACTAGCCTGAGATGAAGAGTGTTGTAGCCAAGTTGCAGCATGACTGTAAGAGATGCATCCCACAGTCAAACAAGAAGGAGTGTCTCGCAGTAGGTGAAGCGGATTGGAGGGAAGCCTATATTGTGTATTTAAGAGACAAAACAAAAGCCATAGAAGCCATATCAAGAAAAAGACTCTTGTCCAAGATAAAGAGGTTCTATTTGCAAGAGGGATTGTTGTGTAAGAACTCGTACACGAGGCAACCTTTGTGGTGCATTGCAGGGGATGAAATAGAGGAAGTCCTAGATGCAGCCCATAGTTTTAAGCCTGCCACCCACCAAGGACAGATAGCCCTATACAACCACATTTGACACTTAGGCTTTTACTAGCTGACCATGTTGGAGGATACACAAAAACATGTGCACAAATGCCACACTTGCTAGATACATGGCCTTCACACTCCACACATGGGGGTAGATCTCATTGGGAAAATAAACCCCCGTTTAGGGGATACTGTTTCATCATACTAGCCATAGACTACTTCACCAAGTGGGCTGAGGCAATACCCCTCCGGAGGGTAGTCGTAGAGAACATAGAAAACTTCCTTAAGTAGCACATTGTCCATCGCTTCAGTGTTCCCATGAGGATTTTGACAGATAACATACTATCCATCAAGAACCAAGAGGTCTGTGATGTGTTAGGCTAGTATGGGGCACGACTAGGGACCTCCACTACCTACTACCCACAAGGAAATGGGAAATCAGAAGCAACAAACAAGACCCTGCTAAAGATGTTAAGCAAGATGGTAGCTAAGAATCAAAAAGATTGGATTGATAAACTCTCTAGCACACTCTGGCATACCGCATGTCAATCAGGAAAGGAACCGAAGAAATTATTCATTAGTGCATGGGAAAGAAGCGGTTATACTAGCAGAGATACAGACAGTGTTTGCCAGAGTGGCCTATGTGATGGGCAAGCAATTCAAGATGGATGAAATGGATCAAATGATTTGAAATAAGTTGGAGGTGATAGACGTGGTACGAGAGAGTTGTCTGCAAAAGCAGATCAAGTACAAGTAGCTCATGGCCTCCAACTTCAAAAAGATGGTAAAGCCCAAGAAGTTTAAAGAATGCAACAAGGTGCTCAAGACAGCTCTGCATGTTAGACAGGGGAAATCTGCTAGAAAATTTGCACCTAATTGGGTTGGGCCCTACATTGTAAAGGAAGCCCATCCGACTGGATACTATGTATTGTGGGACCCCAGACAAATGAAAGAGACGAGACGATGAACAAACATTTGTTAAAGTTGTACAATGAATGATAATTGACAAAACTTTTATATGTATTTTCATATGTTGATTCAATAAAATTCTCTTTTCTTTGAAAATGCTTGTCCACTATTTACATACTCTTTGCATGAATACATCACATCACATGATTACATTATTCAATACATTGATCTTCCCCTCTGTACTATTATCTCTATCACCTATTGCTTATAACAATTTGTTCTCGACTATATGTTGTCTACAAGTGTTACACTCATTGCACAAAGTCCTAGCAGCCCTAAGCAGTTTTTATAATGCCCTGGCAACCCCAGGTGACCATCTTGCAAAGTCCTGGCAACCCCATGTGTTACTATACGTTCTAGCAACCCCATGTGCCACTTTGGAAATCCCTAGCAACCTCAAGTGTTACTATAAAGCCCTGGCAACCCTAGGCGCCACTTTGCAAGTCCCTGGTAACCATAAGCATTACTAAAAAACCCTGGCAACTCCAGGCACCACTTTGCAAGTCCTTGGCAACCCTAGGTGTTACTATAAAGCCCTGGAAACCCCAAGAGATACTTCACAAGCCCTTGGAAATCCCAGGTCGTGCTGTAAAATCCTAGTGACCCCAGGCACTACTGTAAAGCCCCAGTATCCCCAGGCCAGAACTTCACAGGCCTCTGGCGTTCCCAAATGCCCACCTCATAAAAAGTGTTGGTTAGACCGCTATCTTACATGAACTAAGGCAAAGCCCAAACAAACGACAACCATCAAAACTATTCAAAAACACCCCGAGCAACACGAGTTAGCCGAAGGAACCCTGTATTGGCAAGCCTCAGTATATTAATTTTCCAACGAATTAGCAATACTCTGCCTACTGAAAGCCCGTCGAACAAAGAAGAGGATGCATCACAAGTGAGAATCACTAGTGCGTTGCTATGCGCATCGCATGGCGAAAGAAATTCAGTAAAGTGATAAACACAGAAGCAAGGAAGTGTTGCAATTGCCTACCGCAACAGGAAAAGGGTGTACACAAAGAGGTTTTGCATGATGAATGGTCTTAAAAACGTAAAATCATAGAAAGAGTCTGAGTATTGCCAATATCAGATTGTGATGGTGAACCAATGGGTCCCTTCGTAGTGGGTAGGAGTGGATTGGATTCTTTACACCATACTCATTCCAGACCCCTTATCACGGCTAAGGACGGATCGAAATATGTAGCATTTAACAATTGAACAAAAGGATAAGGCAAGGCACAATTACTATATACTATTCTGAAATTGCGATGCCAATACTAGTACCAAGATATTACAAAAGCAATATTAACAAAAGAAGTTTTTCTTCCCTAGTTAATAACCGTAACATCAAAATGTCTCATTTACAGTGAAATGTACAACAAAAAAATTTTGATCACAAAAGAAACAAGGGACCATACTACTTGTGACTCCACACTATACCACCCGACCCAAAGCCGCATAATCTTGTCGAGCTTGCGCCTTTGGTCCCTAGTCTGAGCAAGCTAAACGCGTTGCTCATGGAGGCAGGCCAATTCTTCATGAAGGCCATCCATCTCTACATTTAGCTATGCCATCTTGGCCTCATTCTTGGAAATGTTGGCTTCAACCATAGACAATTGCTTTCGGAGGTTAGCATAGCCTTTGTGCCCGACCTTCCAAAACTTGTGGGCCAATTGAATAACCCTGCCTTTGATGTGTTCCATATTAAAGTCCATCGCAGCAAAAGAAGTGCAAGTCTTCGGCCAGCGGGCGGAGATGGACTAAGAGAGAGTGTCGATGGGTTGTGACATAACAAAGTTCATCAAACCAACCACCGTGTTGGGAGAAGCGCTCATCACAACAGGAGGAAATTCGGTTGTAGGAACCCAACCCTTTTGGATGATCAGGGAGATCACGCCTTCTAACTCCCTAAACGTTGGTAGGGTCCATGACTGTGAAGCCAATATGGGGAGCATCTCCTCATAATGCTCTGTGAGCTCCTTTTCCACTACGTTGAGTTCCGCTTGGAGAGAAGATCAGAGGACACCTTATCCTTGCAAGAACTATATTCGCTACTACTCTCCGAAATGAGCTCATGGAGAGGTCTAGGTATAGGGTTCTCGACACCCCCCACAACATTTGAGGCCCCATCCTCCACCACATTAGCAACCAGGGGCAATACCTATGCATCTTTTGCTACGTGTGGTTCATCTTCCGAATGATGCTATTGGGTTGGTTGGTCCTGAGGGATGGGCGATGCCTTCTGTTTGGAAAATGAGGTTACTGTAACTTTGGAGGAGAAGATCTGAAGTGCGTCTGAAGACACTGTTTTTAGAACGTTATTTGCCCCCACTCAGTTTCATTGAGTTTGTTGTTGGGTTATAGACATATCCGTTCCCAGGATACAATAGAGCCTTGGGCGAAAATCTGCAACTAGCAAGGTTGAAGAATCTCCGGAGAAACTTTCTGTGAGACTGTAGCAAACCGGACCGAGAGAGAGAGATAAAGTGGATTTCGAAAATGTGTGTTTTTGAAGTCTGATTCATGCTCCTTAAATAGTTTATGAAAATGTAGGTGCTGGTTCAGAGAAGGCACTTTGAACAGTCACAAATTGTGACTGTTTAAAAAGTAGTTAAAATGATTGTTAACTTTGAATTGTGGCTCTTGATCACACCCGATTGAATCGTGACCGTTGATCTGATCAACGGTCAGCATCGCAACAAAAGCAAAGCCGCCATTCGCGAGCCACGCATGTGCGAGCAAAGTGCGTCTCTAAAGCGCCTATGTGCACGCACGTTGCGCGGTATCAAACCCCCATACTCTCCTCTACTATTTCTAAGGAGTGTAAATCAACTCGTATTAAAATACTAAAAACAAAACTTATAATTTTCCAATACGGGACAAGTTCAAAACTGAGTTTTGTAAGATAAAAGCTAATTTTTCAATCAAGTGTATAGGTGCAATTTCTCATGTAAGTGACCAATCAAACCCATTGGATTTAGGCCTGCCTCATCTTGGAGTTGTTGGGGGGTTGTGCTTCATTCTAGTGTACTGGATGTTCTACCCCCGTGCGGCCCGTCCCATGCGAATGTTGCTGTTGTGAAGGACTTGGAACGTTCTCACCCTCTCCCACTTCATCCCTGGCTTTGTCTCATGCTAGCCACCACCTTGGGTGCCCTCATTAGCCGAGGGAGCCCGCTCGTCTACAGGATCATCGGCGGCCGCGACCGTCTCTTCTCCCTTACCCACCAATCGAATCTGATTCAAGTCCTTGACTAGGCGCTTGATAATGTTCGGCACAACAACACTGGAAGGACCACGCTAGATAGGGGTCTGCAATGCAGCGATCATTCAGTAAACCAAAAGGGTTATAAAGTAATTACAAAACATCAAAATGAACACAAATGTCATACCTCTTCAAGAGTAACTTTCCCACCAAGGAATTGGGGGCCAATGAAGTCTGGTGAATCGAGATGATCCCTCCTTAGTATAAATGTCTGAAATACAACAAGTTGATCAGTAAAAATGGAATGACCAGTACAACATAAAGCGATTAAGTATTACCAGGTCAAGTTCTCCCATCCCTTTCTCCCATGGACGACAAGCGATCTTCTTGACATGCTTACTGGTGATCGGGACAGTAATAACCACCTCTGGAACAGAACCCTTGGGACCATCACCCGAGTCCTGCAACTCCCCTTAAGTTGTCTCTTTCTACACCTCTTCCTGAACTGTCTCCCTCTGTGCCGGTCCCTGCACTGTATCTCTCTATACAGTATCCACTTCGGTTGTTTCTTTCTGAGCCACCTCTGCTTGGGTCACATTTCTCCACGTCGTCGACTGCAACCTCCTCCCATGAATTCCAGCGACGGGAGCGGTAGTCTATATTGCCCCTATAAGGGGCCAGTTCACTGGTTTATTCGCTTCAGGTTCAATAATAGGGGTGGCCGATTTCGGTGGAGGCACACACAGACCCTTCCTTCCTTGCTCGGTGAACTTTAGCAATACGTGCAGTAGGTTGCATGTTATGGGCCCGAGCGTAGGATCGTGTCACGGGTCGTTCTGCCGTCAGAGCCTCGGACCTTTCCTTGCCCTTGGCCTTGCGTACAGGCCCTATTTTGACTGTGGGGGGTGATTTGTCCAAGAGATCACCGAACTCTCCTTACTTCCTTTCTTGACTGCAAAATTCGATACTTCATTCAGTAATAGTGTCTCCTTAAATAGGAGATTACAAGAGGAGGTTTCCTTGTTGGATTCGGCTAGACTAGTCCTAACGGACTCAAACTCCTACTCCTAATTAAACTACTTGCTTTTAATGGTACTAAAAATCCTTCTAAGAAAAGGGGATAAGGTAAGGACGAATGGGATAAGGGATGAGGGAAACATGCGTTCTCTTGACGTTTTTTGGATAAGGGTGGGCCCACCCTATGAGCTGTCATGTGGGCCCCGCTCTGCTGCTGCTGCGTGCGCGCTCATGGTGCTGCCGTCGCGTGGTGCGCGCGGTGTTGTGCGTGGTGCCGCTGCCGCGCGGTGCCGTGCGCGGCTCAAGGTGCCGCTGCTGCGCGGTGTGTGCACGCGGTGCTGCGCGGTGCGTGCGCGCGGTGCCGTGCGCGGCTCATGGTACCGCTGCTGCGCGGCGTGTGCGCGCGCGCGGTGCCGTGCGTGGCTCATGGTGCCGCCGCTGCGCGGGGCCTACCGTGCGCGTGTTGCTGCCTCAACTGCTGCCGCGTGGTGTGGGTGCTCATAACATTGCACGCTTTGTACAGGAGTGTCTGGTGGTACGATAGAATGTAAACACCTCGACACTCTCTTCATGTGCATTCGAGAATGGATGGGGACAGTCACTCTGACAGGGATAAACTGCTCCCTTAGTTGGCTCGGCGTCTCTGTTCTCTGCTTCTTCGCAACAGAAGGCCGACTTACTTACCTTTATCAACAGCGGCCGCTAGTTTTCCTACACCGACAGGGGATCCAGACTCTCTCCTTGGGGTGGCGCGGCGACTGCGAATGGTGCGGGGCTGCTCTTCTGCTTGCTATGCTTGCTCTGTTGCGTGCCTGGATGAGGAGCCATTACATGCCTTGGACATGGCTCTGTAACCAAGAACATCTAAAACCCACCGAATAGAGAGCAAAGGTAGCCACGAGCAACAAGCTACCCACCTCCACGTGCTTGGAAAACGCGTGATATTGGCAAAGGCGAGGCCGTTGTGCCTGCCAAAATACATCCTCACCGTCCGAATGCAAGAACTGCAATCCCATGCTGTCGTAGCCAAATTGATGCAAGAGATGGTCCGAATGGTAAAAACATGACTAAGCCTCTCCTCCCTTATCCAAATAGCCGATTATACTGGGCCGTAAGACAAGGCGAGCGACACCCACAAGATTATGAGTGCTAATTGTGCACCGTTGATTATCTCCCTCTTGTCACGGGGCTATGTGTTGGGTCCCGTGTGGCAAGCACAAGCACACACTTCAGTGCCGAGGGGGTCTCGTGCTTAACCTTTATACACTAATGACTCATTCGACTATGTTAAGCTTTTGGAGAAGTGATAGTAAGATACATCAAAATACTGAATATCCATACTATTATTTACATAATTGCCATTGGCATATCCCCCTTTACAAAAAGAGTACAATGACCCAACCCAAGACACTTAGATGGCGTGCTGATGCCGTACTTGATGGTGATGATGGTGGTTGATCCGTCACAGTCTCCCCCACTCAATTCAATCTTCGTCCTCGAAGATTCTTCCTCAAGTACTCATCCAGCTTCACTGTGAATGGAAGGAGGTCTTCAGCAAGCTCCCAAGTGACTTCTTCTGCAAGTCCCTTCCACTTCACCAGGTACTCCCATTCTGATGTTTGGGAGGATTGGGACAACCTATGGTTGAGGATGGAGTCAAGGGATCGGTTCTTAGGTGGTTGGTAAGTTGGATGTGAGCGTTGGCTTTGGTTTCGGGAGGTATCTTGGTTGTCAGCATGATAGGGTTTAAGTTGGCTTACATGAAAGATGGGATAGACTTTTAGCCAAGGGGTAGTTTGAGTCTATAGGCTGATGCACCTACTTTGGCTAGGATTTCACAGGGTCCCTCATATTTTCTCACAAGCCCGGGGTGTACTCTTCGGAAAAACCAAAGGCAATGGGTATGGAGTTTTACTAAGGCTAGGTCACCTACTTGGAAGTTCTCGGGTCGTCTACCCAAATCGGCCCATTTCTTCATTCTTTTGGAGGCTTTCTCTAGTGAGGCTCTGATAAGGTCAAGGCATTCTTTCCATTCCCTGGTGAAAGTGAAGGCTCGACGGCTTCTTCCCTGATGGTCATTGACGATGTTGTGTGGACACCTTGGTAGTTGGCCGGTGACAACTTCAAAAGGATTGATTGGTGGAGGAGCTCTTCTGTGTGTTGACGGAGAATTATGCAATGTCCAGCAATCAAACCCAATTCTTCTGTGTAGCTGATACAAAATGGCGGAGGTACTCTTCAAGGAGGGAGTTCATTCACTCTGTCTGACCATCTGACTCTGGATGGCTGCTGCTGGAGAAGGGCAAGTTTGAACCAAAAAGCTTGAATAGCTCTGTCTAGAAAGCACTAGTAAAGCGGGGATCCCGATCACTAACAATGTTCTGTGGGACTCCCCAATACTTCACAATGTACTTGAAGAAAAGATATGTCGTGCCTTCAACTAAGAGGTGCTTTAGTGATGGGATGAAAGTGGCATACTTGGAAAATCTATCAATAACAACAACAATGGATGCATAGTCTCCCACCTTAGGAAGACCGCTGATGAAGTCCATGGAAACGCTCTCCCAACGTCGTGAGGGTGTTGGAAGAGGTTGTAGGAGTCCAAGTGGCTTGGCGCACTCAGGCTTGTCTTGCTGGAAAATCAGGCACGTCCTTGTATATTCCCGAACATCTTCCTCCATACGGGGCCAATAGTAGGCATGTTGTAGAAGGGCCAAGGTACGCTGCCACCCAGGGTGTCCTGCCCATAAGTTGTCATGACATTCACGCAAAAGAGTCTTCCTTAAGTCTTCAACTCTCGGTACAAACATTCGCCTTCCCTTTGTCAAAAGAAGGCCTTCATCAACCCAAAATCGCCTAGTCCTCCCTTTACGAGCCGCTGTCAATAAACTCCGAGCAATGGGGTTCTTCTGGATTCCTTCCCTGATGCGCTCAATGAGGTCCAATCTGATTTGGCTTCTAGAGGGACCTTCACCTATGGATAAGGCTGCAAGCTCGGCCTTCTTGCTAAGTGCATCAGCAACCCTATTCATCGGCCCTGGCTTGTACTCTAGAGTCAAGTCAAACTTCGCTAAGAAATCTTTCCATCAAGCTTTCTTAGGGCTCAACTTCTTCTGTGACTGAAAGTAACTAGTAGCTATGTTGTCAGTCTTGACCACGAACTTGGAGCCAAGCAAGTAGTGTCGCCATGTGCAGAGGCAGTGGACAATGGCAGTCATCTCCTTTTCTTGCGCAGTGTACCTCCTCTCTGTGTCATTCAGTTTGCGGCTCTCATAGGCGTTGGGATGCCTTTCTTTCATCAAGACCCCACCAATGGTAAAGTCAGAAGCATCTGTGTGTAGCTCATAGGGCTTGCTAGGGTCTGGCAAGCAGAGGACAGATTCTGCTAAGACAACTCTCTTCAAATCATCAAAATCTATTTGGCAAATTTCATTTCAGGTCCAAGTGCTAGTCTTCTTCAGTAAGTTGGTGAGGGCAGTGGCTCGTGCCAAGAATCCAGAGATGAATCTTCAGTAGTAGTTCACGAGGCCAAGGAAGGAGCGAAGCTCGGTGACCCTAGTGGGAGGTGCTCAATCTTGAATGGCCTTGACTTTAGTTGGATCCATGTTGATTGTGCCTGCTCGAATCACATGGCCGATGAAAGCCACCTCTTCTATGGCGAAAGAGTATTTCTCCTTCTTAACAAATAGGTTATTGTCTCACAAAACCTAGAAAACAATGCGGAGGTGGTCAACATGTTCCTCCAAGGTTCTACTATAAATTACAATATCATCAATATACATAACAACAAATTGGTGCAGGTAGGGATGAAATATCCTATTCATCAATGTACAAAAGGTGGTCGGAGCACTAGTGAGCCCAAAGGGCATGACAAGAAACTCAAGCTATATGCACTTGATAGTACCCCGACCTCAGATCTAGCTTGGTGAAGTACTTGGCCTGGCTGAGCTGGTCATAGAGGTCAGCCACCAAAGGTATGGGATACTTGTTCTTGATGGTGAGCTTGTTGAGGGCTCGGTAATCAATACAGAGTCGAATTCTTTTAGCACTGTTGTAACTGCGGGCGAGAGATACCCGGTTGGTTGGTTGGGCAGGTCGGAGTCCACCAATGTGCCTAAGTAAGTGGTTTCTCCTTTCCGCACTCCATCTTTGAGTTGCAATGCTGAGAGCATCTTGGGGGTGGACTTGGTTTCTGGCACAACTGGAACCATGCAAGGAGCCTAATCTTTGAATATGCACACTGAATTGAGGAAGGGCAGGGGCACCGCCTTTACTTGAGTTAAGAATTTCATGCCGAGAACAACCTAAAAATCATCCATGGGCACGACCAAGATGTTTGTCTTCCCTTCCCAGTCACCAAGTTGTAGGACCACTCCACGAGCTACACCTTGTATGGGCTTGGCATTAGAGTTCACAGCCTTCAACCATCCAGCTTCCTTGGTAAGTGCAAGTTCCACTCTGGATGCCTCCTCCATAGAGATAAAGTTGTGTGTAGCACCTATATCCACCATGGCTCTTATGGGTTTACCGTTCAAGCAGATATCTACATACATCAGTCCCTTCGGCTTGAACTTTGGTGCTTCTTGCAAGCTCGCCTTCTTCTTCATTGCATTGAGTCTTTGTAGAGCCCCAATTCTTGTCTCCTCGATGTGCTCATCATCACTAAGCTTTCAAGTAAGGCATTGAGTTTTCCCCGACTAGGACAATCCTTGGTCCATTGTTTTCCCTCACAAATGAAGCATGGTGAGGGAGGTGTCCTCTTCCCAAATTGACCACCCTTGTAACCAGAGTCCCCCTCAGGTTTCTTGTAGAACTTGAAAGTGTTGGATTTGCTTAGCCCGGAGTCTCTCTTAGGCCCACAGTAAGGTTTCGTATCACCTTCTGTCATCCCTTGGGCCTGATATGAGTTGGATTTAGGGTCATCCTTGCTTGGTCGTCTGTTGTCTACCAATTGTTCATCAACAGCCATGGCTATGGCAAGGTCCTTCACACCTCGTCGCTGGAGTTCAAGCTCGGCCCATTGTTGCAGGTCGTCCATAAAGTTGAAGAGAAAATCCTTGTCGGACATGTCCGTGATCTCGAGCGATAGTGTGGAGAACTCCTTCACGTACTCATGCAATGAGCTCGTGTGCTTTAGGTTCTTGAGCTTCCGACGAGCTTGGTACTCCACATTCTCTGGATAAAACTAGTGCTTTATCTCACTTTTGAACACAGACCAGGTATCAATGGAGCATAATCCTTGCTCCGCATCGGCACATCTTCTGCGGCACCATAACATAGCAACATCAGTAAGATACATAACAACAGTGCATACCTTGGCCGCCTCCTCAACAAGTTCGGCGGCGGTGAAATATTGTTCCATTTTCCACAGGAAGTTGTCAAGTTCCCAGGCATCTCGGGTCCCTGCGTATGGGGTAGGCTCGTGGACTTTGATCTTTGGAGGTGTTGGAGCAATAGGGGCACTAGCTGTATTGGCTATCAGTCTCTTTAAAATGGTCACTTCTCCCTTCAAGTCGTCGAGCTGGGTCTGTAAGCACTTCACCAAGTCTTCTAGTGGGTTGCCTGGCCTGTTGGAGCTGTCAACGGACTAGTCCTCCAATCTTCCAATAACCGCTGCCATGGTCTCAAGGTTGAGTTGAAGCTCGTCCACACGACCACGAGTTTCACCAACCACTGCTTCACAGCGCATGATGTGCTTGTCCATGGTCGCAAGCTTGTCAATCGACTAGTCACGCTTGCTAGGCTTTGAGCTTGCGCCTTTGTCCTTGAGAGAGCTACCTCTAGGCTCGTCCTCATCATAAACCCGTGAGATCTCTTCCTGGATCTCCTCTAGTGTATCTCGCTTCTTCATCGGGTTGGTGTTGTTGCGGGGCACGACAGGGACTCGTTGGGATTGACAACCGCTAGCGTCGACGAAGTTCTAATACCAACTGTCACGGGGCTATGTGTTGGGGCCCCGTGCGGACTCGTTAGTCGACTAGTAAGCCTATGAAGCCAATAAGGAAGCAACAAAGCAACAACAAATGCACATAAATTAGACAAAAGGCTCTTTGTATTGCATAAATTGGTGGCAAGCACAAGCACACAATTTAGTGTCAAAGGGATCTCGTGCTTAACCTTTACACGCTAATGACTCACTCGACTACCTACCTCCCCTCAAATAGTACGTTAATCTTTTGGGGAAGTGATAGAAAGATACACCAAAATACTGAATATTCATACTACTATTTACATAATTGCCATTGGCATACCCCCCTTTACAAAAAGAGTACAATGACCCAACCCAAGACACATGAAGACACTTAGATGGCGTGTTGATGGCGTGCTTGATGGTGATGATGGTAGCTGATCTATCACACTCTAGCACATTCATACCTATACAAAATGGCATGGCAGGAACAATGCGGTGTGCGTATAGTCGGGCGATGGAACTGTTAATGCATGCAAATTGAGTCTCTATCTTGTCAACACCAAAACCTTTTCCTTGCTTGGAGTTCAGCCAATGCTTGCCACAACAGATGTCTAGGGCGACAAGCTTGTTTCAAAATACTATTTGATGAAAAGCATAGTCCGTCCGTTCTTTGTTGTGAGGTAGGAAACTACGAAACAACAAAAACCAAAAGAACCACATAGAGAATTTTGCGAAGGGCATGCTTGGAAGAGGGGCGAGACGAGGAAGGAGGGTTAAAGCGAGTGGAGAGGCGAAGAAGAGGAGTTCCCATGCAACATCGTTTTATCATGTTCAGGTCATTTTATTATTAGCAAAGTGATCCCTCCTAGGTATCAAGAACCTTCTGAATCAGGGTATATTTTTTGTAAAGAGATAAGACATTTAAAACCAATAGAAAACAATAGCAAAACAATTCACCATATGGGAGCTAAATATTTTTGGCAAAGTGATCCCTCCTAAGTCTTAAAAACCTTATGGAATCAGGGTATTTGTGAAAATAGTCTATATTTATTTATTTTTTTTTTTTTTTTAAGAAAATGACCCCTCCTGGGTAAAAACCATACGAAATCAAGGTATACTTGAAAACTGTTATTTTCTTGGAAAAACAACCCCTCTTGGGTAAAAACCTTATGAAATCAGGGTATACTTGAAAACAATCTATATTTTTGGGAAAATGAACCCTCCTAGGTAAAAACCTTACGGAATCAGGGTATTTGCAAAAATGACTTCTTTGAGAAAACAACCCCTCCTTGGTAAAAACCTTATGGAACCAGGGTATAATTGAAAACAGTATTAATTTTTTGAAAAATGACCCCTCCTCGGTAAAAACCTTACGGAATCAGGGTATTTGCAAAAACAACTTTTTTTGAGAAAGCAACCCCTTATGAAAAAAAAAAAAACTTACAGAATTATGGTATTTGGGAAAATAACTTCTTTGAGAAATCCTAAGTAAAAACCTTACGGAATCAAGTTATTTGCAGAAATGACTTCTTTGAGAAAATGACCCCTCCTAAGTAAAAACCTTATAGAATCAGGGTATACTTGACAATAGTCTATATTTTGGGGAAAATGACCCGTAAAAACCTTACAGAATTAGGGTAATTGCAAAAACTTCTTTAAGAAAACGACCCCTCCTAGGTAAAACCTTATGGAATCAGGGTATTTGGGAAAATGACTTCTTTGAGAAAACAACCCCTCCTAAGTAAAAACCTATGAAATCAGGGTATTTGCAAAAACAACTTCTTTGAGAAAATGACCCCTCCTAGGTAAAAACCTTACAGAATTAGCGTATTTGCAACGAAGAAAACCACATAAAAAACAAGTAGATCAAACACCAAGATTATGTAGGACAACAAGTTCAAACTTCTTGCAAAGCAAAAATCACAAACTACTAATAAGAAAACTCTTTAGCTTCCATCTCATTCACGTCCCTTTTTCATTCATTTTTTTACTTCTAAAAGCATTTTGAAAGATTTCTAGACTTAACAGGGGTTCTTAAATTACTATACCATAATTGTTCATTGTGACATAATTATTGCAATGCTTCAGACACCATTTACCCTTCATTCCTTCTCTTTTTCCTATTCTTCTCTCCCCCCCCCCCCCTTTTTAGGGTAAACTTCTTAAACTACCCTTATAGTTTAACACATTGACTAAGTGTACCCCTACTATTTGACTATTGTCTAATGCTACCCCTACTTCTTCTTCTTCTTCTTCTTCTTCCTTTTAGTAGTAGCAAACCAAGCTAGCTTGGTCCTTAACTCCCTCCACCTTCGGCCCTTCTCTCACTCTCTCTCTATTTGATGTATTTTCGTCGACAACAATTAACAAAGAAGTCTAATATATACTCATTTGGGGTTGTTCTTTTTGAGGTCTTGTGTGCAAGGCCTGCCTTTTATACGTAATATCATTCATCCATTGGTTAAAACCATTGAACACCATTGGAATAATCCTAGCCTTGCTCTGATTCTTAGATTTTTCTAATGTTAGACAGCTTACGCCCTTAGCTCCAATCAGATTAATGTATAGATACATTTATTGTAAATGAATAAAAGTACATTATTGTTTCATGTTAATATTTGTATGTTTATCCTGCCAAGACTGACACTGATGTGCTGCCAAAGAAGTTGGGGCAAATCAACTACTAGGATTAGACCCAAAGCATATGCAGTGTATGTTTGGATGAAACACTGAACCCAGACCATTTTCCAATTATGTCTTGGACCATGGAGATTGGTGGGCAAAACTGAAAAGTGTTGTAACACTATACCTTGTAACCAAGGGAGAGTTCCTTCCCTGTCAGGTATTTTGTGATCACTATGGGTCGAGAGATTAAGTGTAAGACACCATTATAGGGATGATTACCTAATGGGCTTTATCTTACTTAAGTCCATTATCCTTGGGTCTTCATAGGACGGTTGAATTCAATGATAATTTAGGTGTAAATGTTGGGCCCATATTGAAAACCTAGTGATGTACTCGGGGGCTCACTGCGTTTAGTAGTGAATTCGGCCAAACCTTTTGCAAGAGGTTGGGCCGAACCCATGTATACTTATCTAAGGTCATTATGGAGTCCTACGCCATACAAATCAGACCTAAGTTGGGCATGCAACATCTTGGGTCATGAGCTTTTGAAGTAAATGGGTCTAAGGCCCATAATTAATAAGACTAAATAAATGGGTCAAATACTTGGGTATGTTGGGGTTGTTCAAAAATTCACCTAAGTGGGTGGTCATAGTGATAGGATCGGCCCTCTGTCGAACAAAGTGAATATCAGGGTTTACACTCTCTCTAATGGAAACCTAAACTACTGGTAGTGGATTTCACTTGTGTTTGAAATTTGGTTTTGCAAAATGTATTTATATGTTATATACTAATATTTTATGAAAAATGGTTTGTAAAAGGTTTAAATCTCGGGATCCATCCGAGCAGAGAGTATGGCATTGCACCTTGCAGCTAGGGGAAAGGTCATTCCCAGTCGAGTAGTATTTTGATCTTTATAGGCCGAGTGGTTAAGTGTAAGAGACTATTACAAGGCTGATTACCTAATGGGCTTCGTCTTACATGAGTCCATTATCCTTGGGTCTTCATAAGGTAGCTGAATCCAATGATCATTTAGGTGTAAATGTTGGGCCCAAACTAAACCAATGTTGATTGGGTCAAGGGTTTATTGCCCTAAGTAATGAATTCTACCTAGTCTCTTTTAGGGGTAGGGATGAACTCATATGGGTTTATGTGAGATCATTGTGGAGTCCCACACCATATAATACCATGCACAAAGTGGCCATGCGACACCTAGGGACGTGAGCCTTTGAAGAAAGTGGGCCTTTATTACTAATTAGATCAGTTAAGTTGTCATATGACAACTTAAATTGTCGTGTGATTTGGGTCAAAACTAAGTATCATTCTAGGTATGGAGCACCTATCCTCTTAAGAGGATAATGCTTATCTCTTAAAAGAATTCAGATCCAAATCAGATTTAGATAATCTCCTAATTAGATTAAGAAAGTGCTCCATATAAGGGGGTTAAGAGAGAAAGGGCAAATGGGACTTGCTCTTTTCACTCTCTTGCCCTCTTCTCTTCTCTCTTCTCTCCCATAAACCCTGTCACAACCAAAGCTTTTCAAGAACTGATTTTTATCAGTTTTTCCTTTGAATTTTTGCAAGAAAAATGTTGGAAAAATCAGGCTCACACATCCCATTTGATCCGAGCAAATTGGATAGCAGTTTTACTAATAACAATGTTGTTAAACTAACTTCTCCCATACACTATGCCATTTCTACTAAAGTTTACCAAAGGGTTTTTTTCTTACTTGGTCCAAACTTGCAATTTCTATTTTATAGTCTACTCATTTTGGCCTTTATCAATGTTCAGAGAGCCAAACCGGAAATCAACCCAAAAAAGGGAGAGGTCCACAAGTCAAAGATTCAACTCGAATCAAACTATGGTGATGTAATTTATATATATTATATTATAATATAATGTAATATAACTTATATAATACTATATATAATATATATCATATTATATAATATGCACAATTATATGATATAATTATGTGCATAATAATATTAATTATATGCATATATTCAAAATATATTATTATATTCTTCCATAACATATATCTTTATTTTAGTTTCACATTTTTATATTGAAAATTAAGATCTAAGGCCAAAATGGCATTTTTTTGGAAAATATATTGGGTTGACACCTTAAGAAGACATAGATCTTGAAAAGTTACCCAAAACCAAAAAATGATCACCTCAATCAAACATCCGAACACAAAGTTATGGCCTTTAGAAGTTTGCATTATGTACTAGAAAAAAATTTCAAAAAAAACAGCCAATTTTCTAAAACCTGGACCGGGTCATCATATCATTCAGATCGATAGGGGTATGACCAAACCAGCCAAGGGACTGGTCACAATTCAACCTGTTCAACCAACCGATCTTGTCCGGTTTTCTAAATACTGATCATGATCATATCTCTTTACCAAAACATTAAACGTAGGGTTGATTTTATAAACCCCTAGCATCAATATATTTCCGTTTGTTTTTTTAGAAGGAACATTTCAAGCCAAAAAACAATGTAACTAGAACAAAATAGAACCTAAGAAGCCTATATAAAAGATGCGAATTACCTTTGAGTTACATTTTAATTGGCAAGCTCATTCAATTGATTGTAAATATATCGGAGTTATGATTTCTGCAATGATTCAAGTAACATGATGTGTTTGTATATGGAAGAACCATGTCCATGTTTCAGACCATACCCTACAGATGAATCAAATGTAATACCGTTTCATGCCAAAATGCCGAAGGGGCTCGTGGTTATAGAATCAAGTGTAAGCAGAGGACATTTGGCTACTATGAGCAGAAGCATTTTTATAGGCCTAAAATCAACCTCGATCACACAAGGAACACAATGACAGAAATGAAGACTTCCAAAAGCCCGTGCTTCAGAGCAAGTCCTTTGATACAAATAAATTAAAAACTTGTACAAACTCCCTTTTATAGAGCTTGTATTACTATGTCTTGCATCATATCATTTATCCCATTCTAAATCCAAGTTTCGCAGCACCCCCTCTGGTTTATGCTCTACAGTGCTTGTAGGCAGCTGACGCATATACTGATCCCAGCCCATGAGATAGGGCAGCATGAACTGCACCAACAAAGTTTTAATTGTTAGAAACTAAAAATGTTTTACCCTTTCTGTTTGTAATCGAAGGAAAAAAAAAACTGTTTATTTCTCAATGCTATCGATCCGAAAATCACGTTTTGATAATTTAGAAGACATCTTCAGTGTTTCCAAAGCCAAGCGGGAAAAGGAGCCACTTTTCCTTCTGGGCAGTGGGTCAATGGTTTAATTGTCCACATCAAATAGGACAACCCATGATATCATAACTAAATAATAAAATATAAAAATAGATAAAAATAAAATACAGAAGTTTTGTAGAAAAAAAATTGGAATCTCTAATAATATATATTTATCATATTAAACAAAAAATGTGATAAGAAATATTTCTTCCAATGATGGAAATGGTTAAAAGAAAAAAACAGAGAACCACTATACCTGATACCAGCTGACCGGATCAAATGGTTCACCATTCCACCAGCTGGGTCACCAGGACATGGACCAAGGGTACTTACAGGCAAGCAGTTAAGTGGTGAAACAGACCCAGAATTCTGGACGAGCAATGGGTCGAATGGTCCAACTGGCTGGTTCAACCACAGCCGTCACTCACAGGTTGAAAAAATTGGACATTTCTGGACATAGATTCTATCCATTAAAGAGAACAGTTTGGACGCTCAGGGTATAATCTCAACTATAGCAGTTGTGATTTTATCAACCAAAAGTTCTTGGTTTCCAAAACTACAAGATAGTCCTTAAGCTATACAGTATACACTGGTCTAATGGGTCATGGGAATTGTATTCAAGGTCAGCTTTTATCACTACTTAGGTATTAAATTGAGATGCTTATTTTTCTATGGAACCAAGTGCCCGCTTGGGAGGGCTCTCATGGCAGCTTTTGGCCTTTCATGGTTGGCCCCACCCAAACAACATACAAGCATTTATTAAAGCTTCTTTTAGTGGCTTCTCCAAAGCATCTCAATCAAGGCTTCAACACCCCCCCCCCAAACATGAAATCCTAACACTACTACTGAAATGGGGGACCCTTTCCTATGATCAATGGAGTTGCATGATCAAAAAAATATCATACACTGAAAGATGTGCGCATCACTGCAAATTCAGCATTTGTAACAGGGACAGAAAAACGCTCATTGGTTTTCAGGATGGAATTTACAACACCTGCACAGATATAAAGACAATAAAAGATGTTAATTGTTTCTGCAAGAATGGGGAATAGAGGCAATAATATGATGAGATTATTATATTCTCTTACAAATGCATAGAAAAACCAACACATTGAAGACAAGAATTATAGAACAAAGCATAACTGTATCACCAAGCTCCATAAACTAAACCAAAGACATTGGCACAATTCAATGACAATCTAAATCCAGCATGTTTTTCCCTTTTTCTAAGTAACATTGAGCAAAATATTAATTAAAGCAGATCCCAAGCATAAAGGCTCAACATCTAGGCCAAGAAAAAAAAAGTTTCTAAATATCATCCAATGCAGTGTTTTAAAAACCAACCCAAAGGCAGACCCATTTCTCCCCCTGGGTAGCAGTTCAGTTCAACCATCCAGGTCAAATGGATCAACCTGTAACGTCATGTATAAGGTTTAATAAAGCGGTGTCAATGGAACCATTGGCCATCCAAATATAGGAAAAACCGCCATATGAAACCTACTAAACCAGGAGGCTCTAGGAGACTGCTTTAGCCCATACATGGACTTTTTCAGCCTACACACCTTGTCTTCACTGCCTTTGGCATGGAAACCTGGTAGTTGAACCATATACACTTCCTCTTCCAGATCACCATTTAAGAATGCATTTTTATATCAAGTTGATGCAACTCCCAATCCAAATAACAAAAGAACTCGAATAGACTTGGGTGTACCCTTTTTCCACCAACCTTGCCTTGTACCTTTCTACTGTCCCATCCGCCTTGTGCTTCACTAAAAACACCCATTTACACCCTACTAGGTCTTTCCCTTTTGGAAGGTCCACCAACTCCCAAGTATCGTTCTTATGGAGGTCATTAATCTCCTCCTTCATAGCATTTGTCCATTCAAGATATGTCAAAGCTTTTGCAACATTTTTGGGTGTGGGGATACAATCAATAACAAACAAAAAAGAAATAAGTTGGAGAAACATGGTCATAAGATAATGAGCAATGGAATATTTTGTAGTACCTAACACCCCTTTTTTAAGCAATGGGAATGTCAAGATCATTCGCAGGATCACCAACAGAAGTAGGAACAAAGGAATCAACAAGAACAAGGACACCTAGTTGAGATGGGCTTACCTCCTGGAAGTCTGATAGTGTTGATTGCACAGTACTTGGGAACCCCACATCTTTAGAACAATATTGATCTCTATGACACTTATGTAAGAAGACATGGAAAGGAGCAAGACCTAGGATGGAAGGACAAAGAACCTAACAAACCTACTTCTCCTCCACACAACTCTCCCCATAAGGAGAAGCAAGTTAAAGGGCTCAAACTCAAAGATAGAGATATCCATAGAAACAATATACCTACCAGTAACTGAATCAAACCAATGGTAACCCTTTTGAGAGGATGGATACCAAAGTCTTGCACAAAGGACTTACAACCAAGGACTCTTATAAGAATGGAGAATAAAGGGGGTTAAGGGTATAAAAGCTAATGAAGAGCCTTAAGTTCAGTACTCTAGAGGGCATACAATTGACCACATAAGCAGCAGCAAGTACAACATCCATCCAAAAAAATTTAGGTACATTCATGTGTAACATCATTCCACGTGCTACTTCGTGCAAGGCTTTGGTACATTATCTGACTATTTTTCCTCTCTTCACCATTTTGTTGTGGTGTTGTGGCACATAAACTACGATGAAAGATCCACGAACAGCAAAAAATCAATAAGATCACCATGGAAGTATTCCTTTGCATTATCTGTCTAGAATATCTAAACCTCAACATGGAATTGAGTAAACACCATCAACTAGAAATCCTTTACAATTTTTGGAACTTCATCTCCAATGTGCACAAGGACTTTCCAAGTATAATGGGAATAATCATCAATCGAGATGATAAAGTATTTGTAACCACATCCAGATGTTATAGTAGTAGGGCCTTAAACATCCAAATACACAATATGAAAAGGGAACTTGATCTTTTTTTCCTTGAAAAAAATGATGTTCTACACTACTTGCTTAACACGTTTGACATTGAAAATTGAACTATTATGATTTGGCCTGCCCTTGAGTTCTCTTAGTCTGATAACAGCCAAGAAGAGAGAAGAAGAAAGAAGAAAGAGAGAGAGAAAAGAGGAGAAAAGGAGAGAAGAAAAGTTTGGTTCAAATGAGAGAAAAAATTCTCTCCCATTCGGCCAAACATGTTTTATATTACTAACATAATGGAAAAGACACATGTGCCCTTACTTAAGTGAGAGACACTAGTTCTAATATAATATTACAGATCAGCAACCTCAACATAAGTATAAAGACAGAAATACCCCTACATACTCGACACTAACACTCCCCCTCAAGCTGGTGAGTATATATCATATAATCCCAGCATGTTACATATGTAGTCCACTCTTCCCCCACTCAACCCTTTAGTAAATAAGTCTGCCCACTGGTTCCCTATGTTAACATATGCAACGTCTATCACTCCATTCAGCACCTTCTCTCTCACAAAGTGACAGTCAACCTCTATGTGCTTGGTTCTTTCATGAAATACCGGATTAGAAGAAATATGAACTGCAGCCTGATTGTCATAGTAGAGCTTCATTGGAGTGTTAACATCGTATCCTATCTCCTGTAGAAGGTTCCTCAACCACACTAATTCACAAGTAATATGTATCATAGCTCTATATTCTGCCTCTGCACTACTTCTCGCCATGACTGTTTGCTTCTTACTTTTCCATGTCACCAGATTACCCCCAAGAAAAGTGTAATAACCTGTGGTAGACCTCCTATCAAACATAGAACCGGCCCAGTTAGCATCAGTATATCCTTCTATTTCAAGTTTTCCACCACTTTTGTATATCAAACCACGACCAAGAGCCCCTTTTAAATACCTCACAATTCTTAGAACCGCATCCCAATGAGGAACCAAAGGTTTCTGCATGAACCGACTTACCACACTAACCGCAAATGAAATATCTAGCCAGTAATGGTTAGGTAGTTCAGTTTACCTACAAATTGTCGGTATCTGCCAAGGTCTTCAAACACTTCACCCATATCACTGCTCAGCTTAGTATTTGTTTCCATAGGTGTTTCAGCTGGTTTAGCACCTAACAAACCCGTTTCCTCCAGCAAATCAAGCACATATTTCCTCTAACACAAATTAATACCATGCTTAAACCTTGCTACTTCTATCCCCAAGAAATATTTCAATTTACCAAGGTCCTTTGTTTGAAAATGTTCCTGTAGAAAAGTCTTCAACCTGTCAATGTCCATTTTATCATTCCCAGTAATAACAATATCATCTACATACACCAACAATAGGATTTTTCCTGCCTGAGAGTCATGACTGAAGACTGAATGATCAACTTGGCACTATTTCATACCAAACTTCTTTACCACCTCACTGAACCTACCAAACCATGCTCGAGGAGACTGTTTAAGCCCATAAATAGCCTTCTTTAATCTGCATACCTTACCATCCTCCCCCTAAGCAACAAACCTCGGTGGTTGCTCCATATAGACCTCCTCGAGCAAATCACCATGCAAGAAAGCATTCTTGATATCAAGCTGATAGAGGGGCCAATCATGCATAGCAGCAAGAGAGATCACAACACGAACCGAACCTATCTTAGCAACTGGAGAGAAGGTCTCTGTGTAGTCAATACCATAGGCTTGGGAGTACCCTTTTGCAACCAATCTAACTTTCAGGCGGTCTACACTACAAGTGCTGAGAGTTCTTCTTCCATTGCACAGCACCACCCTAGACAGGCAAGGGCTTCCTGGACATCCTTAGGGACAACAACTGAGGATAACAAAGAGATAAACTAGCAATGGGAAGCGGAAAGGTGAGTGAGTGAAAGATAATTAGAAATAGGATGAAGGGTACAAGTGCGTTTACCTTTCCGCAAAGCAATGGGAAGATCAAGATCAGATACTAGGTTTGGGGCTGGTGTGGAGACAACTACCGGATCTGTCGACGTTGATGGAGCTGGAGGAGTAGCAGTCGGTACATGTGGGCGATGTGTATACACTTGACAGATAGGTGGCAATTCAACAAGTGGTGGCACTGGAGGCAAGGACTTGGTCACAACTGGAACAAGGTTAACAGAATCCGCAACTAGAAGTGGAAGAGGAGGTGATGAGGAGGAAGAAGCATCACCAGACCCCAAGAAAAACGTAGACTCAAAGAAGGTAACATCAGCACACACAAAGGAACGTCGAGAACTAAGATGATAACACTTATACCCTTTCTGGGTCCGGGAATAGCCAAGGAAGATGCACTTAATGGATTGTGCATCTAACTTGTCCATCCCGGGGCCCGGATTATGGACGAAGCAGACATACCTAAAAACCCGAGGAGAAAGAGAAAACGGAGACAAGGTGGGAAACAAGGTAGTGAATGGGGAATGACCATCAAGGATAGATGTGGGCATCCAATTAATCAATAACCAAGAAGTTAGCACCGCATCACTTCAAAAAGGTTTGGGAACATTCATGTGATGCATGAGGGACCGAGCTGTTTCCAAAAGATGACGATTCTTTCTCTCAACCACCCCATTTTGTTGTGGGGTGTAGGTACATGAGGTCTGATGTATAATACCATGTTGGTCCAAGTATTCGTGAAATGACAAAGAGAAATATTCACGGCCATTATCGGAACGAAAAATTTTAATGTGAACACCAAATTGGCTGTGAATCTCAGCATAAAATTTTTGCAAGATGGTAAACAATTCACTCCTTTCTTTCATTAAATAGAGCCACGTCATCCTTGAATAATCATCAACAAAAATGACAAAATATCTATATCCATTGTATGACATCACTTTATAAGGACCCCAAACATCTGAATGAACCAAAGAAAAAGGACTCGACACACAGTTATCAACCCTAGGATTAAAGAGAACACGATGATGTTTCCCCAACTAACACGACTCACAATCTAAAACAGAAAGTTGACTCAACGAAGGAACCAAAGACTTCAAAACTTTCAGCGAAGGATGACCAAATCGACAGTGCCACTAGAGAGGAGAGAGATGACTGGAGAGTTGTTCTTCCACCGCTAGCTTCATGCCCTCCACCAATCTTCATCCCCGTCTTGAGATCCTGAAAAACACACGAAGAAGGGTAAAAAGTAATAGAGCAATTGAGTGACTTGGTCAACTTACTAACAGACACAAGGTTAAACGGAAATTTAGGGACATACAAAACTGAGGATAAAGATAAGGGGGCCATGTTAACATTGCCAACACCACAAATGGAGGATGTGGCACCATTAGCAAGGGTAACAGATTGTGATGTTGAGCAATGAGAGAGGGAAGAAAACACACCTGGAGTTCCAATCATGTGATCGGAGGCTCCAAAGTCAATAATCCAGGGATTGGGTGTGGATGTCAAACAAGCCATACCTGAGTGTGCGAAAGTAGTCGTGTTTTGCTAAGATGTGGATTGAACAAACCTCTCATACTCATCACGGAGAACACTCACCATCTCCTTCCTGGGAACATCTATGGATGTAGGAGGCATCTGATCAGCTGAACGACTTTCCTGTCTGAAACTGGTGTCACTAGTCATGGCATGATTGGCCCAAGTTGAGGGTGGACCATGCAAATCATAGCAATAATTAATGGTATGTCCATCCATACCACAATGAGTACATCTCCTCGGACCAGAGCCACGAGCTCCCCGTGAATCTCTACCTCTAGTATGACCACCACCACAGTTATATGTAGGTTCACCACCACCACTGCGGCGATATACCGAACCACTGCTACCACTACGGCCAGACTGAGTTCCCCGAGCTCCACCTCTAACACCACGGCCCCTTGATACTGCAAAGGCTTATCTATCAAAAACATTAGAGTTCTCAGTAGATCCAATGGAAGTCCTCTGAAGTCGAGCAAACACCTCTTCTAAGAAAGGGAGAGTTGACCCTCCTAGTATTTGAGCCCACACTGGTTCATACTCAGATTTCAGCCCCACCAAAAACCGAGTCACATCAAGTTGTTCTCTCTGTTGTTGCTGAATTTTGACATCAGAAATGAGGGGGTGATAAACATTCAACTCATTACGAACGTTTCTCATACTAGCATAGTACTCGTCAAGACTCTGATTGCCCTGTTGCAGATTAAAGTATTCCTGATATAGCTGATATACTCTGGTTGTATTGTCTTGACCAGAATACAACTTCTTAGCATGGTCCCACACATCTTTGGCAGTGTCAAGAAACATGAAATTTACACTAATCTTGTGTTCCATACTGTTCCATGACCACATGATAATTTGTGCATCCTCTTGTTCCCAGTCATCATACTCATGAGAATCAGTGGAGGGTTTCTCCTCCCTTATGTGTTTCACCTTCTTCTTTGCCTTCAGAAAAACTTCTACAGATTTAGCCCAAGGTACATAATTCTCCTCATTCAATTTAATGGAGGTCATTTGAACATTTAGGTAGTCAGTAGGTATCATCACATTAGATTTGCTATCACTGCTATCTCCCATTGCTGAATTCTCTCATTACTGAATTCGGCACACTGCACACTACTTGATCACACTGGTTTCAGCACTTGTTATTGCTAAAGATTGCACTCTTTACACCACAAACCCTACCCCACGACTACCTGAAATCTCACCACACTATATGAGGACCACTCCCCCTTCGAATCACACTAAAAAACAGCATAAACCCTAGCACACTACAGTCTGAAATCCCACCATACAATCTGAAACATACTTCCTATTTGATTCATAACAAAAATATGCATAGAAATCTCTTACCTCATCACCCGAAAAACAAACCACACAAAAACAAATTAGCCCTCTTTTCTTCATCGATTAGGGGAGGGCTTCTTAGGAACCACAGCAACCGACCATGAACAGCACAACTGGAGGCATAGAGACCTCCAAGGAAAGAGGGCGACCACTCCTTTTCAGCCCTTTCCCTTATCTCCAATCGATGGCAGAGAAATCAAGAGAAAACCCTAGACTGAGTGCGCAGAAAACAGAAATCTGGGCAGATCCGAGTTGCTTAGTTGTGCTCTGATAGCATATTATGATTCGGCCTGCCCTTGAGTTCTGTTAGTCTGATAACAGCCAAGAAGAGAGAAGAAAAAAGAAAAAAAAAGAGAGAGAAAAAAGAGAAGAAAAGGAGAGAATAAAAGTCTGGTTCGAATGAGAGAAAAAATTACCTCCCATTCAGCCAAACATGTTTTATATTACTAACATAATGGAAAAGACACATGTGCCCTTACTTAAGTGAGGGACACTAGTTCTAATATAATATTACAGATCAGCAACCTCAACATAAGTATAAAGACAGAAATACCCCTACATACTCGACACTAACATGAACATTGGAATTGACTTAAATAAAAAAGGAAACAAATACTTCAATAATTCAAATGACACATAACCCAAACAATTATGCCATAAATACACCTGACTCTTATATGACTGACTCAACTGACTACTTAACTCTAACATTGATGCCAAGAAACCAGCCTTATTCTTGAGAATGTAGAGGCAAGCTATCTACTATGTTTCCTCTAGCAATCGTCCTGCCGGAAGTTAAGTCCTAAAAAACACAAGTGAGGAAAGGTTACAGTACAATTCAAGCAATGAATGATACTATAGAGACAAAGAGGGCAATTTTGTCCTATTACTTTTTTTGTGTATCTTGGGAGTATGTTTATATTATATTCCATGTACACTATATTATTTTCTTGTACCTTTTTTGTACATTTTTTTGTATCTTGAGGACAGATTTGTCCTTTTATGTATTTTATATAAATATTAGTTTCTGGGTGTGGGCAAGGTGTCTTAGACACACCCATACAACCCTCTTCTTTTTTTGATAAGTTGGATTTTATTAATTCGGAAAAATATAATCATTACAAGCATCCCTTAGAGAGGCACGAGATGCTACCTCTCTATAAACAAAACAGAGAAATTACAAGTGAGCTCAAAACAATGATTTTCTATTCACCCCTTGCTTGGCTAGAGTATCAACCAATCTGTTTGCCGATGTCCTAACCCATTGTATCCTTAAATTCATATTCTTGGTGATCCAAAAACCTTTTTAATTCATCCTTGTAGCACCATATCACAAATTCTGGATCCTTTAACCAACCCACCACCAATTTTGAGTCCCCTTCAATCACCAAATTGGTTATGTTCAATTCATTTGCAATTTGTGCTCCTTGTAAAGCTGCAAGCAATTCTGCCTTGAGAGAATCCCCATACCCCAATGGACCAGAAAACAAGGCTATTAATTTGCCTTCCATGTCCCTCACAACCCCCCCCCCAATCCAGTAGATCCTGGATTCCCCCTGCTACTCCCATCAAAATTCAGTCTTACATATTCCTGAGGTGGGAAAAGCCATGCAACATTTGTTCTTTCTTTTCTAGAAGAGCTTCTTGCAACACCTTCCCAATTCCTCCATAAGTCGTCAGGAGAAATTTGAGAAAACAAGTCCAAAGCTTTGATCCAATGGATCACTCTAACCATCACACAATCCCTTATTTCTTCCTTGCTTCTTTCCTTATCAAAGAAGACTGTCGCATTCCTCTCTTCCCAAATGGTCCAAACCAAGGCTGCTCTAACACACCTCCACATTATTCTTCCCCTCTTTTTTGGCCGTGTAAGAATAGAAGGATCAAACATCAAGTTAACCTCCGTTGGTAAGGACCACCTGCACCCAAACAGAGAAAAAAGCCAATTCCATATATCTGCAGCAAAAGAGCAAGAAATCAGTAAGTGATCACAACTATCATTACCAAATCTGCACAAAACACACCAGTTTGGAGAGAAACATAAATTGGGTCTCCTCTTCTGTAGCATTTCCAAAATATTAATTTTCCCATGAATTACTTCCCAACAAAAAGCTCTTATTTTAGGGGGAATGGGTTTGCACGAGACTTGAAAAAGGAAGCACAAGAAAACAGACCCTTAGGGTGAGGGGGGTCCAAACAGGCTTGTCTGACTTGCTAGGATCAAAACACACACATTGAAGTATTTGAAGCAAATCCAGACAAGCCCCCATTTCATCATTCCTTAATCCTCTACGAAAACCAAAATCCCAGTTATGATCCATTGGGTAAATAGGGGCAACAATGAATTTAGAGATACATTCTCTTTTGTACAAAGAAACTAAGTATAGGGACGGGAAGAGATCCTTTAGAGGATAAGACCCAATCTAGATATCCTCCCAAAATTTAATAGTATCCCCTGAACAAGCATCATACCTGACAAATTGGAGAAGAGTGGGAAAAATGCCATGAATTGCCTTCCACGAAGATGCTAATGTAGCCCGGTTCAAAACACATGCATCCCAGCCATTCCCCAACCCAAGGTTCAAAATATCAGTTCGTATAGACCGATACGTATTGTTCTAACAAGAACCCAATATGCAAAACGTGTATAAATTTTTTGTTCCGTTTCTTTTAGTACGTATCGGTCGATACGGGCCTGTATCGGAGCTGTATCGGCCGATACGGGTCCAAAACAGTCCGATATAGTTTGATACATATTATTAATTTCGTTAATCCATATTTAATACCGAATCTCTCATTAATGTGGTTTATTTAAGTCTAATTTCTCTTTCATTAATTAATCAATTACTCCAAACCCGAGGCAAATTTAAATTTAAATTTTAGCGCCTAATTCAAATTCCCATTAATTTCCTTTAATTAATGATCCCCTCCCATTAATTTCGTTTTGTAAGTGTAAAAACATCAAATTTTAGCTATAGCAAGATTCGAACCTTGGTCACTTCATTTTAACAAACACAAGTTCGCCAATGAGCCACCCATATTTGTTTGCTATGATTATATGTATTTTTTATTTTAAGTAAATTTTCACTTTTCTTAATGAGTGACAAGTGTTTATTAATAAATGCTAGAATTAATTATTAAAATTTATTATACTAATAAATATTAAGATTAATTATATTGGTTTTTGAAAATTGGCATTCACATTTTAATTTTTTTGTTTATTTTACATTTTAGTTATTCCATCATTCTTCAACGGTTACTAATTGTGTCCCGATATGTCACACTTTATATAAACCATTAAATTATGGCTTTTTACATTTAAATGACTTATTTACAATCATATAAAATTTGTAAATATAGTTAGTAATATATTTTTTAGGATTTATTTGAATTTTCTACCATATTTATGCATATCTTGATTTTTAGTCTATATCCATACGTGTCCAAAGCGTATCCCGATACGTCTCTTAAAATTGCCTTTCTGATACACCTTGCATTTCCGATACTTTGAACCTTGCCCCAACCTGCTATAAATACTGGCTACCACCTTATGCTAGAGTTTGTCATGTTCCCGTTGCCATCTTCATAACCATTTCCCTAGCAATGCCAAATTCTTTTTATCCACATTCTCAAGTCCCAATCCTCTTGCCTCTAGATTTCTACTCACAATTTCCCAATTAACCAAGTGGTCTTTTTTACCTTTTCTTGATTCCCACAAAAAATCCCTCATCAATTTCTCTATCTTATAGATTTCCTTTTTAAGGATCCTAAAAACCAAAAAGTAGTAGATTGGCATATTGGCAAGAGTAGACTTAAAGTAATCCTACCCCCAAGTGAGATGTAATTCCTTTTCCAAGTTGCTTGTTTCTTGGTACACCTCTCAAAGATTTGACTCCAAAACCTACCCTCTCTAGGATTTGCACCTAGGGGAAGCCCTAAATAGGTCAAAGGCCACCTTGAGATGGAGTAATCTAGGACATTTGCAACAACCATAAGGTCTCCTTCTTCCATATTAAGTCCCACAATACAACTCTTCTCAAGATTAATTGTAAGATTAGGGACAAGTTCAAAATTTCTCACCATGTCCTTCACATTCCTTGCCAAAAGTTGATCTCCCCCTTCACAAAAAATGATAATATCATCTACAAATTGTAAGTGAGTAATCAGTAACCTATCCCTTCCAACCTTCCAACCACGAATTCTATTTTCCCTTTCAGCCTTATGAATCTCTACTCAAGACATCCACAATTAGGGTAAAGAGGAAAGGTGAAAGGGGGTCTCCTTGCAACAACTATAAGGTCTCCTTCTTCCATATTAAGTCCCGCAATACAACTCTTCTCAAAATTAATTGTAAGAATAGAGACAAGTTCAAAATTCCTCACCAAGTCCTTCAGGTTCCTTGACAAAAGTTGGATCTCCCCCTTCAAAAAAAGATTATAATATCATCTACAAACTGTAAGTGAGTAATCAGTAACCTATCCCTTCCAACCTTCCAACCACAAATTCTATTTTCCCTTTCAGCCTTATGAATCTCTACTCAAGACATCCACAATTAGGGTAAAGAGGAAAGGTGAAAGGGGGTCTCCCTGCCTCAAACCTTTACGAGCTAGAAAGAAATCCCTCACAATCCCATTGACCAGAATCGAGTAATGACAAGTCTTAATACATCCAAAGATCCAATTACACCGTCTCTCCCCAAATCCACATGATTCCATTACCTCAATTAAGAACACCCTATCCACCAGATCATAAGCTTTCTCAAGGTCCATATATACAAAGACTTTTTTTCCTAGATCTTTTCATTTCTTCCACACACTCATTCGCAATGAAGATTTGGACAGCTATTTGTCTCCCTTTTACAAAAGACCCTTGTTACTGACTTATTAATGTAAGAAGAACTGGTTTTAGCCTTATGGAAAGGACCTTAACAATAATCTTGTACAAGCTAGTAACTAAGCATGTTGGTTCGGCTGTTTTTAGTGTTTATGTTAGTCATATTTGTGTCTTAAGTTCTTAGTTATTGAGCCTAAACTTGTTTAATGTTTTATTTGTTTTATTTGTCTAGGTGTCCCATCACAAATCAGGGGCATTCTAGTCAATTCATGTAACATTATTTTATAATCATCTATATAAGATTGTAGGGCCGGCTGAAGTGAGTATGCCGCCTTTCTCAAAACTTCTTCTTCTTCTTCTTCTTCTTCTTCTTCTTCTTCTTCTTCTTCTTCGGCTGTTGTTTTCCAGCAAACATGGTATCAGAACACTAATTCGTCTGTCTGGTTACAGCCGCCACCTTTCTCTACTCTTATCTATTCCTTTTTTCCTCTCTCTCTTATCTTGGTCGCTGTGAAGAAACCCTAGGGCTGACCGTAGAACACAGCAAGGTCTGTATCTAGGGTTTCCCTTGGTTGTAGGGCCCAAGGGGAATTTGTTCCAGAAACCGATGCCCTACTAGACACCTTACGCAGGTAGAAGCCATTCGGCTGCTAAGAGAGATCTGTGTGGAACAGATCTAGGTGGAAGGACTAACTTCGACAGTCCTAGTACAGATCGTAAGGGTGATCCCAGTCTATGACAGCAGAAATCAAAGCCCAGTCTAGTCCAGAAGAGTTCAGCACAGTACAGAGGCGGATTGTTCTTGGTTTCAAACCTGTTACAAGGGATTCTCAGACCTGCAACAGCTTCGGTAAGTCTGAAATAGTGTTCTTTGTATTGCGTTTTCAATTGTGATCACTGTAAGAGGAAGGAGATGTCTTCAATATCGGGAGAAGTGTCTTCTAGGGATAATAGAACTGGTGGGAGGTCTCCTAATCTGAAAAATCCAAATCTGCACAGCTTGCAGATCACCAGTATATTGTTGGATGAATATAACTTCAGATAATGGTCTGTTTCAGCCATGCTCTTCATTACTTCCCAGGAACTTACGGGTTATTTAGATGGACAAAAGAAGGAACCTGTAGTGGGTAGTGCAGAGTATGCAGTATGGCGTAAGAAAAATGCTATTGTTATGTCTTGGCTGCTTGGTTCGATGACTCCAAGAGTGGCCAGGACAGTTCAACACTTTCCTACTGCTGTTAAGATTTGGGAGAAAGTCTCTAAAACTTATGGACAGAGAAAGAATAATGCCAGAATTTATAGGCTCAACCAAGACATTGTTGCATTGAGACAAGGAGATATGACAGTTGCAACATATTTTGCAACACTAGAAGGACTATGGGAAGAACTTGATCATCATCTTATTCTTGATTGGAAGAATGCAAAAGAGGAGAGGCATGACAAACAAATTGAAGAGGGTAGAGCCTTTAAGTTCTTGCCTGGTTTAAACCCAATGTATGAGAGCATAAGGTCTCAAACTCTGGGAAGGGATGAAATGCCAGATTTACACCATGTCTATTATCTAGTAAGGAATGAAGAGGTTAGGAGGAAAGAGATGCAAGTTGACACTCAAATACAGCCAGCTGAACAGCCTGTTGAACATTCAGCCCTAATTTCTTCAAACCAAAAGGGGAGCAAGCATTCAGACAAGAGGCATCTTAAGTGCTCTCATTGTGGTAGTGAAAGGCATGTAAAAGAGACTTGTTGGGTTCTTTATCCTCATCTGAAACCATCTGCGTTAAGGAAAGACAAGAAGCCCCAGAAGAATCAAACAACAATTGGGAACCATGTTACTAGTCACAGTGGTGATAGCTCGAAGAACACATCTACAGTTGCATCTTCTCCCATAGGACAGACTGCTAATTCCTCCACATCCGGGTCCTTGGGTTTCACTGCTGATGAGGTAGAGGTCCTTAGCCGGGCCCTAACCCGTCCAAGGACTAATTCCCTTGCTTCCACCTCTCTTGCCAGATCAGGTATTGTCTCTGCTTATAGCACAACTAGTTCTATAGACTCTACTTCTTGGATTATTGATTTCGGTGCAACTGACCACATGACACACATGTCCTCTTTATTTTCTTCTTACCAATTGATGTCTGGCCAAGATAAGATGAGAGTTGTTGATGGTTCCCTCTCCACCATCTTTGGGAAGGGAGGGTTGACCCAAGCAAGAACCTCTCTCTTAAATCTGTTCTACATGTTCCAAATCTTACTTCCAATCTCTTATCTGTTTCGAAGCTTACCAAGAATTTAAACTGTAGCATAACTTTCTTTCCTACTCATTGTGTCTTTCAGGACAGATTGACGAAGAGAACGATTGGGAGCGATCATGAGTGTGGAGGTCTCTACTATTTTGATGCAGACATAAGTTTGGCCTTACAATCATCTGCTACCGGTAGTCAGAATAATGAGGAGTCAATAGCTAGGTTACACTTGTGGCATGCTAGGCTAGGTCATTTAACTTTTTCATCATTGCAAAGGTTGTTTCCTGAATTATTCAAGGGCATTTCAAGTCAAAGTTTAGTTGTCAAGTGTGTCAGTTGTCAAAACAATGTAGAACTCTTTATCCAATTTCTAGTAATGAAATTCCAGCTCCTTTTGATTTGGTCCATTCTGATGTTTGGGGCCCTTCACCCCTTGTTTCTGTGGATGGCTTTCGTTACTTTATCAGTTTTATTGATCACTACTCACGATGCACATGGATCTACTTGTTAAAAGGACGTGATGAAGTGCCACGGATAACAATGGCATTTTGTAAAATGATTGAAACTCAATTTGACAAGAAGATTAAGTAATTCCGTTCAGACAATGCTGCTGAATATTTTGAAAGATCCTTGAACCTGTTCATGGAAGATGCTGGCATGCTACATCAATCATCTTGTGCTAGTACCCCTCAACAGAATGGGGTTGTTGAGCGCAAAAATAGAAACTTATTGGAGACCACTCGAGCTTTATTATTTTAGCACAAGGTTCCCAAGCACTACCGGTCTCAAGCAAATCGGATGCCATCCAAGGTGTTGGGTATGAAAACTCCTTTCTCTGTCCTTTGCCCTAATCTTCCTAACTTTCCTCTTCCACCTAGAGTCTTTGGTTGTGTATGTTTTATACATGTAAAGGATCCAAAGAAGACCAAGTTGGATCCTAGGGCTACGAAAGGAATCTTTCTTGGGTACTCTCCTACATAGAAAGGTTACAAGTGTTATGATCCCGTCACCAAGAAGAAATACGTTACAAAAGATGTGGTATTTTTTGAGTCTCACTCCTATTTTCATTCTTCCCAGAATCCTCTTCAGGGGGAGACTAGTGAGATGGAAGAGGACTCTTCTTTCCCCTCCTTTTTTGTGCCTCTTTCTGCCTCGGGCCTTCCATCTTCTCCTCCTCATCCTCCTAGTTGTAGCATCCCGAGTGAACCTAGTGAGGCTCCCATTGCACCTATTACCACTCTTGATGCTACAGATGTAACTGAGGACACCAGTAAGCAACAAAAAGATATAAGAATCACCTACAACAGAAGGAAAAAAGACCCTCTAACTCATGGCAGCAATCAATCGGACTCGGATCAATCTGCCTCAGCAGCTCCAGGTAATCCTATCACTCATACTTCTGATTTGGATCTCCCTATTGTTCTTCGTAAGTCTACCCGTTCTTGTACTATCCGACACCCCATTGCTGAATTTGTTTCTTACTCGCGTTTATCTCCTCGTTATTATTCCTTTGTGTCTACTCTCTCCTCCGCGCATGTTCCTATTAAGTACTCAGAGGCAGTGTCTGATCCAAGATGGAAAGAGGCTATGAATGAAGAAATGAAAGCCTTAATGAAAGCAAGGCCTTGGAAATTAGTGGATCTACCAGAAGGGAAGAGCATTGTGGGATGCAAGTGGGTGTTCAGTGTAAATCATAGGGAGGACGGGTCCATTGATAGATACAAGGCCAGACTTGTGGCAAAGGGGTTTACTCAAAAGGAAGGGATTGACTACAAAGAAACCTTTGCTCCAGTCGCGAAGCTCAACACAATCCGGGTCTTATTGTCATTAGCTGCAAATTTCTCATGGGAGCTACATCAGTTGGATGTGAAGAACGCTTTTCTAAATGGTGATCTACGTGAAGAGGTATTCATGGATCCTCCACCAGATTATGGCTTTGATGGGAAAGTATGTAAACTGAGGAAAGCATTATATGGCCTTAAGCAGTCTCCTCGGGCTTGGTTTGAGAGACTTTGTGGGGCCATGAAGAGAGTGGGATACACCCAAAGTGGTGCAGATCATACTTTGTTCATAAGGAAACAGAATAGCCAACTTACGGTACTCATCGTCTATGTGGATGATATGGTGATTACAGGGGATGATCTGGAAGAGATAAAAAGATTAAAGGAGTTCTTGGCTTCTGAGTTTGAGATCAAAGACTTGGGCCATCTGAGATACTTTCTTGGAATTGAAGTTGCTAAGTCACAAGAGGGCATCTATATATGTCAGCGGAAGTATGTCCTGGACCTTCTAGGGGAGACAGGTATGATGGGGTGTAGACCAGCAGATACTCCAATAGAACAGAACCATGGTCTACAGGAATCAGTTGGAGAGGACTACCTTGATAAAGAAAGATACCAAAAACTGGTAGGGAAGTTGATATATCTGTCTTTCACTCGACCAGATATTGCTTATGTTGTATGTGGTCAGCCAGTTCAAGCACTCTCCAAAGATTCCTCATATGAGAGCAGTGGAAAGAATTCTTAGGTACTTGAAGACTTGCCCAGGAAAAGGAATTTTGTTCAAAAAACACAATAAAATTGAAATTGAAGCGTATACTAATGCAGATTGGGCTGGCTTTGTTGGCGACAGGAAGTCTACTTCTGGGTATTGCACGTTTGTTGGAGGAAATCTGGTTACATAGCGAAGTAAAAAGCAGAATGTGGTTGCTAGATCAAGTGCAGAGGTTGAATATCGAGCTATGGCTCATGGTGTTGCTGAACTACTGTGGCTTAGGACCCTTCTTGTTGAGCTCGGGGTAAAGATCGAGTGTCCACTCAGGCTGTACTGTGACAACAAGGCTGCCATCAACATCGCAAATAACCCAGTGCAACATGATAGGACAAAGCACATTGAGATTGACCGACACTTCGTTAGAGAAAGAATCGTTTCAGGAAAACTTTGCATTCCTTATACTCCTTCCGAGATGCAGATTGCAGATGTGTTAACTAAAGGATTAGCTTCAACGAAGTTCTCAGACTTACTTGGCAAGCTAAACATGACTGACATCCATGCTTAGCTTGAGGAGGAGTGTTGGTTCGGCTGTTTTTAGTGTTTATGTTAGTCATATTTGTGACTTGAGTTCTTAGTTATTGGGCCTAAACTTGTTTAATGTTTTATTTGTTTTATTTGTCTAGGTGTTCCATCACTAATCAGGGGCATTCTAGTCCATTCATGTAACATTATTTTATAATCATCTATATAAGATTGTAGGGCCGGCTGAAGTGAGTATGTCGCCTTTCTCAAAACTTCTTCTCTTCTTCTTCGTCTTCTTCGGTTGTTGTGTTCTAGCAAACAAAGCCGATTGGTCTAAAGTCTTTAGGATGGAAAGCATCAGGCTTTTTGGGGACAAGAGCTAAAAAGGTAGCATTTATCCCTGGACAAATGAAACCCTTTTCTGCAAATTCGTTAAACACCACAACTAGATTATGTTTCACAATTTATTATGATCTACATAGGGCACCCTCCACATGGGCTAATCATGTCGTTGTTGGTGATAGTGAAGTCCGTGATAATCAGCCGATTGATTCAACACCTTCTACATCCACTACTTTCGGGTAGGAGATGATGAGTATCCCAAAAGATGAGTATAAGAAATTCCTTCAGGCTACTTCACAACAGAATACTGCCATTCAGGTATGGCTTGCCTGGCATCAAAACCTTTCCTTTTGATAATCGACTCTGGTGCCTTTGATCACATGACTGGGACTCCAAGTGTGTTTTCCTCCCTTTCTCAGACCTCCACACCACATAATGTTACCCTAGCCAATGATTATATTTCCACCATTTGTGGTGTTAGTAATGTTAACACTACATCTCTTTCTTTGTCATCTATTTTATATGTACCCAAGTTTCCATTCAATCTTATGTCTGTTAGTAAACTAACCAAGTACCTCTCAATTGTTCTATCACTTTTTACCCTTCCTCTTGTGCTTTTTAGGATCTCAAGACGGGAAAGAAGATTGGTGGAGAGCATGAAGCTAGTGGATTGTATTACCTTGACTGTGGTGGTTCTACAATTGCACTTCAGACTTCTTTGACTCTTCTCAAATGACATTGTAGACTTGATCACCCATCTCTTAAAGCTCTCAAGCTAGTTGTTTCATCATTTTTTTATCAGTAAAGCTACTTGTTTCGTCATTGAGTCATTTCTATTCTTTGTAGTGTGAATCATGTCAGTAAGGGAAACACCATCGGGTTTCCTTCAGTCCTATAGTTGATGATCATATGTTGAGTCCTTTTGCTTTAGTCCATTCAGATGTTTGGGGTCCGATTAGAATTGAATCCTATAATGGCTACAAGTATTTTGTTATTTTTGTTGATGACTATTCAAGAATGACATGGATTTATTTAAAAAAAGAAATGAGTAAATTATTCTCTATTTTCCAAAAATTTCATGCTGAGATACAAACACAATTTGGTGTTCCAATTAAAATTCTCCATTCAGACAATGGCAGAGTATTTCCTTACTTCATTTCAATAGTATTTGGAGCAACATGGCATTATTCATCAGACATCCTATGCATCCACCCCTCAACAAAATGGGGTGGTTGAGAGGAAGAACCGACATCTACTCGAAACAACTCGGCCCCTTCTTCATCATATGAATGTTCCTAAACGCTTTTGGAGTTATGCAGTGCTTACAGCTTGTTTTCTCATTAATCGTGTGCCTTCCTTCATTCTTGACAGTCGTTCTCCATTATCTATTTTGTTTCCCACTCTGTCTCCATATCCCTTTACTCCCAAGATCTTCGGGTGTGTGTACTTTGTTCATAATCTAGGTCCTGGTTTAGACAAGTTGGACGCACGCTCAATTAAGTGTATCGTTCTTGGCTACTCTAGGACTCAGAAAGGGTATAAATGCTACAACCCCATTACTCGAAAGTCATTTGTCTGCCCTTTTTTTTTATCAATAACACTTTCATTAACTAATCAATAGAATATTTACAATAGGAAGACAAACACGCTTATCTTCCAAGAGCAACAAAGAACCTCAAGAAAAGGAAAAAAAAAAGAAAGAAAGAAAGAAAACACACTATAGTTACAGCTTAGCCCAAAACAGTGAGTCCCTTTCTGCCCCTTGTTTAGCTAAACCGTCAGCTAGGGAGTTAGCCGATCTTTTAACCCAACGTATCTTAACTTCCATCTCCCGCACCAGCCACTTGAATTTCCTCCTCTCATTATTGTACTTCCATAAGCCATTATGATCTTTAATCAACCACCCTATCACCACCTCTGAATCCCCTTCAATTAAGAGTTTCCTGATGTTCCACTCCTTAGCTTTCTGGACTCCTTCCATAAATGCAAAGATCTCAGCTCTAAGGGAGTCACCCACTCCAATTGGACCTGAGAACATGGCAGAAATGACCCCATTTTCATCCCTAAAAACACCCCCAATCCCCGATTGTCCCGGATTTCCCCTGCTACACCCATCAAAGTTTAGTTTCATGAATCCACCAGGTGGAGGGGTCCAAGCCACACTCATAACTGACTTGGTCTGTGTGCAACTTGCAATTTCACCCCACTTCCTCAACATGTCATCCACAGTGTAATCTGTGAAAAGCTCCAAAGATTTCAGCCACTGTACTGCCCTAAAATGAATGAAAGCCCTCAGATCTGCTACTCCTCTCTGAGCTTTGAATATCCTGGAGTTTCTTTCTTCCCGAAGTGTCCAACATACTGTAGCCCTTAGTCCTCTCCACATTGTCCTTCCCCTTTTTATCCGCCACCTGAAAAAAGAAGGGGAAAAAAGGCCCTGCAAGTCAATGGGGGATTCCAGCTACATCCAAATAGGGACAAAGCCCATTCCCAAAATGGCAAGACACCAGTAGGTGAAAACCAATCTCCCCATCCGCTTTACAAAGAACACACCATTGAGGTGACAAACAAGTATTGGGTCTCTTCTTTTGGAGTAGATCACCAGTGTTGATTCTTTCCAGATAGGCTTCCCAACAAAAACTACCAACCCTAGGAGGTATTACTCTGCACCAAACCTCATCAACAAGAAAAGGGGGGAAGGTAGGACTGGTGGACTGACTTAAGACTTTGAAGAAAGAAGCACAAGAAAAGATATTGTTGGGGGTAGGTGTCCAAATTCTAGAATCCACCCTAGTGGGGTCTAAGACAACGTTATCAAGAAGTGCTAAAAGGCTCAAAATATTGTCAAAGTCTGAGTCCCTCAAATCCCTTCTTAGACCCGACTTCCACCCAATCCCAAAAGTGGAAGAGGACGAGGTGGTGAAAGACGAGATTGGCTCATTTTTCAAATCAGAAAGAGCATACAAAGAAGGAAACTGATCCTTTAGAGGGGCACTCCCCACCCAGGTTTGTTCCCAAAAATTTATGGAGTTATCGGAATTCAAATCATACCTGATATTAGGGGAGAAAACTGGTAGCAGGTCATGAATGGCTTTCCAAGGAGAATTGCTTGTGGTCCTAGCTCTGATTCCAGCGTCCCATCCATTATGCTCCAGCCCATGTATACTTGCCACTATTCTAGCCCATAGCTTCTCCTTCTCCAAAGGGAATCTCCACAACCACTTTCCCAATAGAGTCATATTCCTTCTCCTAATATTCCCAAGCCCCAAACCACCACAGGTCTTACTCCTACAAACAATCTCCCAGCTAACTCTATGATCCCTCTTTTCCTCTCCCGGTTTCCACAGGAAATTTCTCATTATCTTCTCCAATCTATTAGCAACCTTCATTGGGATTTTAAACACCGACAAGAAAAAGATAGGTAAATTAGCAAGCGTGGCCTTAATAAGTGTAATTCTCCCACCAAGAGAGAGGTAGTTCTTTTTTCATGAAACCAGTCGTTTTTCAAACCTTTCCACCACCGGGTTCCAAAAGCTCTCTCTCATGGGATTATCACCTAAAGGCAACCCCCTAAGTAATTCAAAAGCCACCCCAAGACTTCACACCCCAGCACTTCAGCACTCTCCCTGATCTCTCCCTCCTCCAAATTTACCCCCACAACACAGCTTTTCCCAAGGTTAACCTTCAAGTTGGACATTTGCTCAAACAGTTGTATCATCGACTTCAAATTCCTTATAAAACTCACATTACCGCCTTCACAAAACAGAACTGTGTCGTCAGCAAACTGCAAGTGAGTAAGGGGGGTTTCCACCCTCCCAACTCTCCAGCCTCGAATGAGCCCCCTAGAATCTGCTCTGTGAATCAGTTTCCCCAAAACCTCCACAATTAGAATGAACAAGAAAGGAGAAAGGGGGTCTCCTTGTCTTATACCCCTACTGGCTGGAAAGAAATCTACCACTGTCCCATTCACTAGCACTGAGTAATGACAATTCCGGACACAACCCATTATCCACTTACACCATCTAGCCCCAAACCCAAATTTAGTCAACTTTCCTCAAGAAGTCCCAGTCCACCAAGTCATAAGCATTTTCCAAGTTCAACTTACAAACCACTCCCTTCTTCTTATCCCTCTTAAAGTTCTTCACACTCTCATTAGCAATTAAAATCTGATCAGTAATTTGTCTTTCATTCACAAAAGCTCCTTCATAGTGTGCAATGATATCTGGCAAAACCTTCTTCAGCCTCAAAGACAACACTTTTGCAATGATCTTATACAAGCTATTAACCAAGCTAATTGGCCTAAAATCCTTCGGGTGGGAAGCATCTTTCTTTTTTGGAATTAAGGCTATAAATGTAGAATTCACACTCGGATTGACAATTCCTCTCCTGAAAAACTCCTCAAACACCCACAAAAGATCATCTTTCAAAATCTCCCAACAGTCCTAATAAAAAGCCATTGTGAACCCATCCGGCCCTGGAGCTTTTGTTCTATCCATAGAAAATACAGCCCCCTTGATCTCTTCCAAACTAAAGCTTCTTTCCAACCTTCTCCTGTTCTCCACCCCTACATCTGGCCAATCCAATCCTTCTACCCACACCCTTCTACACACAGGCCTTCTTAGAATAGATTTGAAGTGCTCCACACAGGCCCCGACAATCTCCTCTTGATGTACTAACTCAACTCCATCTACTACCAACTTGGAGATCAGGTTCTTCCTTCTCCTGCCATCTGCTAGAGAGTGGAAAAACCTAGTGTTTCTGTCCCCCTCTTGCACCCATTTACACCGAGATTTTTGCCTCCAACTAATTTCCTCCTTGTGCAGGCAGTCCTCTAACTGTCTTCTCAGATCTCTCTTGAGCTCATTGTCTTCCTCTCCAAATTCTCCCCTTTCTTCTTTAGAGTCAAGGCTTTCAATCTTATCCAACAGATCTCCCTTTCTTTCTTCTATCCTCCCAAACTCCACCAAATTCCACTCCTTGATTTTTGCTTTCAAAAATTGAAGTTTCTTATGGAATTTCATCCCCTCCCATTCCACCAATGGGTTACACTCATACCACCACTCCCTCACTTTGTTAGTAAGCCCTGGATGGAATAACCACATATTTTCAAATCTAAAGGGGGTAGGACCTCCACGCCTTCTTTCCTCCTTACATAACACTATGGGCCAGTGATCGGAGGTCACCCTTGGAAGAGCTCTAGAAGCCAAGGTTCCCCGCTGGTCTTCCTAATCTAGAGAGAACAGGAACCTATCCAGTTTAGAGCAAATGGGTCTAGATTGGAGATTTGACCAAGTAAATGTCTTATGGGCTAAGGGGATCTCTTTAAGCTCAAAGTCATCCACAAAGTTGTTAAACTTCCTCATGCTTTTTGTCACCCTCAGGTTAACCTTATTGGATTCCTCCGAGAATCTAATTACATTGAAGTCCCCACCCAAGCACCAGGGCCCATTCCACAACCCTCTAACATCAGCCAATTCCTCCCACAACTCCTTTCTCTTTCTATAGTCATTCGGTCCGTAAACATTTGTGAGCACCCACGTAAAATCACCCTCATGCTGCTTAAACTTCACAGAAACCGAGTACTTTCTGATCAACTCCTCCAAGCCTTCAACCACATCCCTCTTCCACATTGCTACAATCCCCCCGGACGCACCCCAAGAGGGAGCAGCCACCCAGCTGATCCCCCTGGCTTTCCAAACACTCCGTGCCCAAATGTTATTAAACTCCATTCTCTTAGACTCTTGCAACAGCACAATGTCTGGGTCAAACCGTTTTATTACCTCTTTTATTGTCACTCTCTTCCTTGCACTCCCAATTCCCCTCACATTCCAACTAAGAATCTTCATTCCACTTCTTTTTTAAACCCCTTGCCACCTTCCACTACTTTCCCCCTTTCCTCCTATCTCCTTTTACCCCAAGCTTCTTGTCTCCTTCTACATCTCTCTTTAATCTCTCTACTTCACTCAATCTCCTCTTCTTTGTTTTGATCTCCTTCTCTCTCTTCTGTAATCTTTCTTTCAACACATTCAAATCTTCCAACCTACCGCCCAACTTCTCTACAAATTCTGCTATCATGTCTTCTCTCACCGAGTCCTACACCCCTACCTTCCTACAAAAACCCCTCCAACTTTGCCCATCTGCCCGTTCTTCCTCTCCCCTGATCTTACCTCTGATCTTTCCTCTCCATCCATTTTCCCTCTCCTGATATCTCCCTCCTTCCCTGTTCCTTTCCCTCCATCTCTACCCTCAATCCTTTCCCTCCTCTCCACTAACCCCTCCCCTCTTCCTTCCTCCCCTTCCCTCCTCCAAATCAACTTTCCTTCCACTTCCTTAAACACTCTTTCAATGATTTCCCACACTTTCACTCCTAAACCTTCCTTCCCGCACCTTTCACTTTCCTTCCTTCCCCTCTCCCCCTCCTCGGAGAGCCCGCCTTCTAGCACGGCTGCATATTCATGGGCTACAGGACATGGAACAGGAACGGAATCTGGAACCAAAGACATAGGAGACACATTAGTAGCACAAACCGAATTCACTTGGTTACCTGGGATTGATGGACAAGCTAGAAAAAGACTGCTCCCGGCCTCCCTCTCTTGTTCCAGAGGTTGGTAAACATCTGTCTCCCTTAGTTGGTTGGGAAATACTTTTGTCCTTTGGTCAACCTGGTGATCTTTCCACTCTACCCCTGGTTCACCCCTAGATGGTGTGTTCCTGCTCTGCTTCCTGTTCTCCCGGTTTACCCCTTCTGATAATCCTTGCACACTCTGTAACCTTGGGAATGAGTTGACCTGATTGCAATCTACACCCTGAAATAAGCTTGCAATATTCCACCCATCCAAGTCACCTCCATCACAACTACCTTCGTCGTTTACACTGCCCACGCTAGTACCATCAGCAGAAGGGTCCTCCGCTTCTTCATCTCCTTCACTGCACTGTGCCCAGCCTTCATCCTTCTCTTCCCTCTCATCAGTTCTTTCCCTAGTGAATCTTAGATTCGGCCTTTCTGAGGAGCGTCGCAGTGGGCTATGCTCCTCCAAACTTCGCCGGGAAACCCACTGCAACTCCGGTTTTTTCTCCAACTTCCGCCACTGCGCACAAGCCCCCCCCCCTTTCTCGCGACTTCGAACGATGATAGACCATTAACATTGTCTATCAGCGCCCCAAGAGAAACCCCTTTGCCCCAAACCACGTGATATTTTAAGTTATCACGTGGGTCCTTCAAAAGGATCCCCCTTTCGGTGTTACAGCCACCCGACCCGCCCGTGTGACCTTTTAAGTTGTCACGTGGGCCCTTCCAATACTGTCCCGGGTCAACCTTCACCCCGCCCAACCCACCCGCCACCTTCAACGGCTCGGACCAGACCTTTCGGCTCCCCAACCCATCCTGCCTTTTCGCCACGTCAGCAAAGGAAGAGTAGCCCGCCATTAAGTTGTTTGATTCAAACCTATTTGAAATATTTTCCTTAAAAAGGTTTCTTATCGTTTGGTTTTCCCCAATCGGCTCAGTAACCCCAAAAAAACCTTTCATCTGCTCCACCTTTTCAACTCCCAACCTATGCCCTCCAAGTGTCCACCACCCAGCCAGCTCATCATCTTCTACCTTAGGAACATCTCCCCACCACGACCGTTCAACCTCAGAGGCCACCCACACCTTGTACCAGGCTTCATCCGAGCAGATTTCAATGACCCTCGGTAGGTTCTCGTGCCTTACACCAGCAACCTATAACTCCACGGCACCCAGATTTCGTTTATCAGCTTTCACCAAGATGCCTCCTAGACATTGCACAATGTGCTCAAGAACAGAGTTCCGCCAAAAGTGAAATGGAAGGCCTACAAGCTTCAGCCGGACACACCCATCTTGGACATCAACTTCATTGCATATTGGACTCCAGTTCTGAACCTGTATCAGAACTCCATCCACCACTACTGCTTTAAAACTTAGCTCCTGGTCGCATACATCAAGCACGGCTTTCGTCTCTGCAAAAGGAAACAACATAGCTTCACTCCCAAATCCTATCTCCCCTGCCACTGTACACAAAACCCTTCTCCAATCTATCACTCCTCTATCAGCCACTAGCACCCTTCCTTTCTTCCATTCATCCTTCCCTGCTCCTACCGATAACCTTCGAAGACTAGAAGCGCAAACAACCACCACTTCAGTCGGAATGCCTTGCACTTCTATGCTCCCAGAGGAACAAATTGAAACTGCCCCCTCCTGAGCTTTTTTACCCTGGTCTTTGGATTTTTGACCAGTTCTCTTCACCCCCTCTGCTCTCTTCACTTCCAAGGCTACAAGAAAAGACTGTAGCACCTTCACAAAGTCCATCCACCCTTTCCGTAGCCTTCCTTCCGGCACACAAAGCAATTGCTTTCCATTTGTTCCAAAAAACTCCACCACAGAGATAAGCCATCCCTTTTTGTTTCTTTTCAATTTTGTTACATAAATCTTACCTGGAACTGCCATTGAGTTTGTCCAGCCGATCACCTTACCAAAGTTGATAGCCCCATCTATGAAACCTTTCATCAAGATGATGACCTCCTTGGACACCAACACAGTCGCCCTGTTATTCTCTCTGATTTTCATTACGTCCTCACCTTTGATCCTTTCCTCTTCGAACTTGAAACTCTTGGCTTCGATCGACACCTCAGACCTCCACCTTCCAACTACTCTGAACCTTCCCTCGTCCTCCATACCTCTTTTCTTTTAATGGAATAAATTTTCAGTTCCCATTACTCAGGTGGAGACATGAGTGTGGGCATCAGAGGAAAAATTTTGCAAGCCCAAACACAGACATCATTAGGAACACCCCGTGAAATCTTCGAATTTGAAAAACCATCTATGAGTCATATCTCATGTGGATTTCATACCCTTTATCTTGATGTAGGTACCTTGAGTGGTTGTTCCATTTGTTTGCCCTTATGTTACATTTTTGAGTCTGTGTCATTCTTCACAAGTCCTAATATGTCTCTCTCCCACAGAGGTTCCTCTTCCTCTTCCCCTTCCAGTTGATAATTCCATTCTTGTTGTTCCCGCAGTGTTTTGAGTCTCCACCTCCTCCAGTGCAAGAGCATACTGAAAGACCACCAATCCATCCACCTATTAGACAGTGTGTATGGGGAAGTTTATCCTACCAAGGCTGACACTGATGTGCTACTAAGAAGGTTGGAGTAGCCTGTCTCAGCTGCTAGGGTTAGACCCAAAGCACATAAAGTGTGTATTCGAAACATTGAACCCAGACCAATTTCCAGTTAGCCCTAGACCTTGGAGACTGGTGGGCAAAACTGGAAAGTTAAACAACCCCTATACTCAATTATGGTACTGCACTGGGTGTCAGAAACATCCCTAAAACTTGTGCACATCACAAGTAAAGGAAAACGGTCATCAATTAAAACTTGTGCACAGAAACATCCCTAAAATTTTCTACCAGCTCACTAGTGTATCATACCTTACAACCATACTGGTATGTGAGCCATGTAATCATACATGCAGTGGGGTTGTCTATAAAATCTTCGCCATTTTACATTGCATATATTTGTGAATAACTTAGAAGTAAATATCAGAGTAAATAACTTAAACCATATTATGTGCCTATAACTTGGACTTTATTCGCAAACAGACAATATTAGTCAGCCATCTCCATTTTGATGTACTCCTT